>NC_037673.1:92252176-92277837 GCF_003255815.1 Theropithecus gelada | reverse complement strand
TTTTTTTTTTTTTTTTTTTTTTTTTTTTTGATGTTTAAACACCTTTGAACTTGATGGCATCTTATGATTTTGTTAGCAGCATTTATTTTTTCTTATACAGTGGTATATAAAATAATTGTGTGTTGCAACAGAAGAAATACAGTATATGGATTGTAAAATATTGCTAGGGAGTAGAAGTAACAACAGCTAAAATGTATCGCATAGATTATAGCGAAATATTGAAAGTGTTTAACCCCGGGAGTAACATGTAAGATCTCTGTATTCATTTTTCCCTTCCTGTGCTTGCCTTCTTCCTTTCATTCAGTAAGCATTTGTGGAGCACATTCTATAGGTCACATTCTCTGTTAGATCCTGGGAATACAGTGGTGAAAAAGAGAGATGTAACCATCAATCAACTGGATCTAATTTTCATTTATAGAACACTTCATCTGACAACAGCAAAATACACATTCTTCTCTGATTCACATAGAACATTTGCTAAGATACACCACATTCTGGATCATAAAACACACCTTGACAAATTTAAAAGAATATATATCATACAAAGTGTGCTCTCAGACCAATGGAATTAAACTAGAAATCAATAACAGAAAGATAGCTGAAAAATCCCCAAATATTTGAAGACTAATCAACAGACTTCTAAATAACTTCTGTGTCAAAGATAATGTTTCAGTAAATTAAAAAGTATTTTGAACTAAATGAAAATGAAAATACTGTCTATCAAAATTTGTAGGGTACAGAGAAAGCAGTGCTTAGAAAGAGAGAGACAAAGTCCTGGCCTCATGGAACTTACTGACCAATGACCAAGTAAATAGAAACATTTTTAATTAATTAGTTAATTTATTTATTTATTTTTGAGACAGGGTCTTGTTCTGTCACCCAGGCTGGAGTGCAGTGGCGCAATCGCAGCCCACTGCAGCCTCCACTTCCCAGGCTCAATCGATCGTCCCACCTCAGCCTCCTGAGTAGCTGGACTACAGGCGCATGCCACCATGGCCCGGCTAATTTTTGGTAGAAATGGGGTTTTGCCAAGTTGCCCAGGCTGGTCTCGAACTCTAAGGCTGAAGTGATCCTCCTGCCTTGGCCTCCCAAAGTTCTGGGATTACACTTGTGGGCCACTGTGCCTGGCCAGAAACATTTTTTAAATGGAATAAAAATCATTATGATTACAGTCGTGTTAGAGAAGTAAGGGGATGTGACTACTTTTTGATGAAATGGTCAGGGAAGGTGACATTTAAGTTGAAGTTCAGTTGTTGGCAGATGGGAAAGTTTTCCAGGCTGAGAGAATAGCATGTGTGAGGCAGAAAACTGCTTAGCATGCTTATGGAAATGAAAGAAGCTCAGTATGATAGAAACTTAGCAAAGAGAAAAGAGATAGGAGATGGTTTGGAAGGATGGACAGGGATTAGAACACATAGGGAGGTATAGACCTCAGGAAGTGTCAAGGGAAGTCATTAAGGGATCCTAAGCAGGAGGATAGGATCCAATTTTCAGGTGGACACAAGATTCCTGGGCCAGCAGAAGAGACATTTGAATGCTGGATTAGACATGACCAAGAACTGTAACAGAGGCAAGAACCTGAGCTCCCAACCCAGGCTGCCAGTGGAGTGTCTGAGGAATATGTTTTCTGAGGTAATTTGTACTCTCAAGGGGATGAACATTTGAACATCAGGCATTGGGTGTGAATACAGGAGTCTACGCTTATCTACATTTCCTTTGGTTTCAGTTAACCAAAGTCAATCTCTGTCCAAAAATATTATGTGGAAAATTCCAGAAACAATTTACAAGTTTTCAATTATGCATCATCCTAAGTAGTGTGATAAAATCTTGTGTCTCTCTGCTTTGACTTGTCTGGGATAGGAATCATCATGTTGCCCAGCATATGCCCACTGTCTACACTACGAGCTCATTAGCCACTTAGTAACCATTGTGGATATCAGATCCACTGTCATGGCATGGTCATGCTTGTGCCGAGCCCCAAAGCACAAGAATAGCGATGCTGGCAATCTGAATATGCCAAAGAGAAGCAGTAAAGTACTTCTTTTAAGTGAAAATGTGAAAGTTCTTGACTTAATAAGGAGAGAAAAAAATTGTATGTTGAGGTTGCTAAGATCTATGGTAGAAACAAATCTTCTATCCATAAAATTGTGAAGAAGGAAAAAGAAATTCTTGCATAGTGTACTTATGGTTCAGTACTATCAGCAGTTTTATGTAACCACTGGGGGTCTTGGAATTTCTCACCAGCCTAGTAGGGTAGGAGCTTGGGATAGAATTTATTGATTTGAATAAAATAAGAAAATGTGGTATTTCTTGCACATTTGAGTGAAGGAAGAAGATTTTTGCCCATTTTAAGAAAACAACTTTGCCTGCTGTGTGGAATGGATTCTAAGGAGGCAAGTGCAAAAATGAGGCGAATTTGGAGGCTCCTATAGTATCTATGCAAGAAATACTGTGGACTCGAATGAGGAGGATGGCGGTGGAAATGGTGAAAAGTAGAAAGATGGGAAATGCCATCCAATATTTTTGGTGCCTGTGATAGAGAGACTCCCAAAGTGTTTCTATCACCCATGCCTCCTGGTGTTGTCTTCATGTGATCCCCTCCCCTTGACTACAGGTGGCATCTGCCACTTATTTCCTCCAGACAGAATATGACAAAGGTGACAGATGCGTACGATTATATGACTGTGTTTCATAAGATTGTAAGGCTCACGCTAATGGAGTCTCTCTCTCCCTTGCTTCCTTGAGGAAGCAGGCAGCCACATTGGGGGATCCCACAGGGTAAAGAACTGCAGGTGGCCTTTAGGAGGTGAGGGCAGCCTCCAGTCAACAGCCAGCAAGAAACTGAAGTGCTCTGTCATACAACCTTGTGGAAATGAATTCTGCCAACAACCTGAGTGAGAATGAAAGTGGATCCCTCTCTAGTCATGCCTCAGGTGAGGCTGTATCCCTGGATGACACCTTGATTCTAGCCTCATGTGACCCTAAGCAAACGCCCCATATAAGCTGTGCCTGGACTCAAGGCCTTCAGAAACTGTGAGATAATAAACATGTGTTAAGCTATTGAATTTGTGGCAGTTTGTCACATGGAAAAGCAATGCCTGCCCAGTAAATTGACTAGTCTCGGTTATGTCTTTATCAGCAGCATGAAAAGGAACTAATACAAATGGGGTCTTGCTATGTTACTGAGGCTGATCTCAAACTCCTTGCCTCAAGTGATCCTCTTGCCTCAGCCTCCCAAAGTGCTGAAATTACAGGCATGAGCTACCATGCCTGACCAAGAAATATTTTACAGGCTACTTGGGCATCCCTTAGTCCAACCAATTTGACACATAAAATTAACCATCACACTGCCTGAGACAAAAGTCTTGCATTGCTGTTTGATAACATTTGGAATTATACTTTATCTGGATTTTTTTCTAGGTTTCTGGGACCACCTTTGTTCCTGAGCAATGTTTTTGATTCTGCTTTGAAAATTCTTTCCCATGGCAGAAGTTGCTCTTCTTCTTAAATCTCTTGCCAAAATCTGGCTTCCTGATTTAGATTTCTGGGCTTCCTGCTAGCCTGGGAAGGTAGTTCAGACAGATGACAACACAAAAAAACAAAGTAAAGAAGAGAAAGAAGTTATAGACTTAAAATATTAGTTAGGAGGTGTTGTAATAGCATAAGTGAAATTATTTGAAGCCTGATTAGAGGCAAGATAAATGAAAAGGAAGGGAAAGGCTCAAGACACCCTTTGGCAGTAAAATCAACAGGACCTGCTGAAATAGAGCAGGGAAGAGATGAATGGCAGGAGATGACACTGATGTGTTAATGACGTCTAGCTTGGGTGGTCAGGTAGAAAGCAAGACAATAATCACACTTGGGATAGTTTATTCCTCCATGATCCCTTTTAAATAAATATGACACATGAGTATACCCACACCAGGAAAGATTTGAAAGGCAGGATTTCTTTCTGGAATTAACCCCAGCCTCTCCACCAACTAGTCTCTATAGCTTTCTAGCTCTGTATCTCACAAATTATTCACCTGACAGAGCAGAAATAATTGAAGATTTCATATAAATAAAGCTAGTTGATATTGAGGATGTCCTGCTTGGGACACAGGAAATGCTCAATATAAACTAAGTCTTCTTATTGAGCTGTATTCCCTCTGGCACAGTCATGCTTTCACCAGCCTCAGATTTCCTACTACCTTGATGTCTCTTTCTTTGACTACATATCTCATTAGCTTTCACTGAGCACTTAGGTTTCGTTGCTTTGACCTTAGTGCTCCTTCTAGGTCTAGGACATGACCACAGTACCTGGTAGAGGATACCTCTGCCCCTGCTCTTGCCTTCATCCTGTGCTTCCCCGTGGGTTCCATCAGCCTGAATGCTCAGGCCTGCCCTTCCCCTACATATGCCCACAGGAAGGAAACCGAAAAGGGAACACAAAAGGAGATTGAGTTTGTGAGCAATGTGAGGAATGTGGCAGTTTCTTCTGGAGTCTGTTTAACTTAAAAGTGTTTATAGAACATTGAGATGGTTAATTTTATGTGTCATCTTGGCTAAGCTATGGCACCCACATGTTTAGTCAAATGTGAATCTACATGCTGCTGCTATTTTTTAGTATGATTAATACTTAAATCAGGAGACTTTGTGTAGATCTGATTATCCTCCATAATGTAGCTGGGCCTCATCCAATCCACTGAAGGTCTTAAGAGAAAAGATGGAGGTACCCTGAGGAAGAGGGAGTTCTGACTCCAGACTGCCTTTGAACTCAAGACGAAAACATTGTCTCTTCCTTGGTTTCTCCAGCTTGCCAGCCTGCACTGAAAATTTTGGACTTGTCAGTCCCCACAATTGTATGACAAAAATCCTTAGAATTAATCTCCCTCTTCTCTTTTCTCTCCTTTCCTCCTCCTCCTCCTCCTCCTCCTTCTTCTTCTTCCTCCTCCTCCTCCTCCTCCTTCCTCTCTCTCTCTCTCTCTCTCTCTCTCTCCCCCCTATAAGTTTTATTTCTCTGGAGAACCCTGATACAAATATTCAGATATTCAAGAGAAGCCTCTAGAGTAAGTGTTTATACAGATTTAGAGCTCAAAAGAGAAATCTAAGTAAACAAACAAATTAGATGTTATTATTATGAGAGTGGTATCTCTGAATCTGAGGGAGCTGAGAAAATTAAGGGGAGCTGAGAAAATGCAAGGGGAGCTGAGAAAATGCAAGAAGGAAGAGTTACAGACAATATCAAATATGGCACAAAACCCAACATGATTGAGAAAAAAAAATATTTAATCTGGCAGCTAACTAATCAGCATTTGCTTATTTGCCATTTAGCAAACAATAGAGCTTAAAAAAAGACAAATGAAAGAAAATCTCATTTTCACAATCAGTAGCAATTTTATAGGACTCACTTAAAAATTATATGGTTGTACATATTATATGATCCTCAACAGTTTAAGGAAAACTAGTAATGTTTAGATTTCAGCAAACTTTTACAAGACTGTTTAAGATTCAAATCTCAAATACCACTTGAGTATATATTTTCTCCCATAAAATGCAGTAAAATGATTTTTAGAACTTTGAGAGATCAAGAATGTTCATGAAATTATAGAAATAAAGGTTTTTTTTGTTGTTTCTGTTGAGATTTTATCACTTGAGAAAGTGAGTATGCCTGTGATGGCAAATGGAGAACAACAGAATTGGGTTGGGATGTGGATTCTGAGTCATTGGCACACATATGGGTCAAATGGCTCCTTCTCTTGCATCTGTTCATGTAACTCTAACCTAGGTCTTGGCAAAATTATAAACTACTCAAGCTCTAGAACTTCAGGTCACCCCCAAATAGTCAAAATTGTAAATATTAAATCCATAGGTGCTTGAAGTCTGTTACACGCTCAATCTTTTGATGATGTCCTGAGAGATAATGACTTAACTCACTAAATACTAGAATACTGTGCTGAATAAGCAGGGTGCTCAGAAAGATCCACATCAATACTGGAAATTCATCCCTAATTTAAACCTTCCTTGAGGGTGATGATTTTGTATGCAATACTTCTAATTGCTGATCTGATCTGGTCTTCAGTATGTGAAAAAACAATCCTAGCAAAAGTGTTTGGTGTTTCAAACTTAAAGTATTACAAGTTTTGAAGAAGTTTCAAGGCAAGTAAAGGAAACACACCTGAGTTTTGTTGGTAGAAAACATTTTATTTTCTCTCTCTCCCTCTTACACACACAGCCCTCTGGAGCCATAGGCCCTCCTCCCTTCCTGGTCTCACAGTAATTTTTCTTTGGCTCTTCCCCATTGTCAGTGACACAGCTGGAACTCACCAGTCTACACAGCTGGTGATTGTCTACAGGATGAAAATATGATGATATGGTGGTAGCAGCTGTCAATGAGGCTTCTGACAAATGAAGTTGTTCTTAGTGAGTACTTACCTGAAATTGAGTGATGTTACAAAATCATTGAAATAAAATCTGTTGGTTAGAAATGCAGTTCAGGTTTAGTCTTCATTGGCATTTAAGTTGACCTCAAACAATGTATGGGAAAGCAAAGAAAAAAATACCACTTTTCTCACGGAACACAAATGAAACTACCTTCCTTTAAGTGAATAGTGGAATAGCAGGTTATAAGATTGAGACTGTGGTTTGTTTGTTACAACTCTTAAAACTAAATGCTACTGATTCTCACCGCAATAAAACTATCTTTATCCAAAAGGGAGGATTTATGGGATGGATTCTGGATGCCTCAGGCATTGAAGAAAGTTGCAGGAAAGAGGTAGTCCCGGGCCTTAATTAAGGATGAACTCAGAAAACCTGCACAACAAAAAAAGCCTCTCAAGCTTGGCCTCCTTTTCCTTCTTCTTTGGGGTTATTCTCTCAGCCATCACGCATAGTGGGAACTTAGCCATTAACTCTAGGGCCATATTTGTACAGTGCTGGAAACATAAAGGAAGAAAAAAAACAGGCTTCCCTGTTAGCTTCAGCCAGAACAATCCCGGGCTGGGAGTCTGCTTGGACTGGCTTTGCCCTTGGCCTCATCACGGTGGCCAGAGAGTGGAGGTGCTGTGTTCATCTCAGACTGAGCCTGAGCAGTGTGATTATTCACTTACAGGAGGAAAGGGAGGCGTGTTGAGCAGGCAAAAGGGGGAAAAAAGGCCCCTGAAGACATTCCAAATATACCAAATGATAACTTGATTTTTGGCAATATGCTTATGTCACAATGTTAAATATTCATCTCACTCCCAAGTGCCCTGTGTCTTTCATAATCTAAATCTACAATTGGTAGCCCAATTGTTATTTTTTATTCAAAATTACAATCAACATTACTTGAGGCCTCCATGTCATAATTGCTTTATTTCTTTTTTATTTGTTCAGCCTCAGTACAGTTTAACATTTATTGCAGATACTGGGATTGGCTCACTCAGCATCTCTTCCAAATGCTTTTCAGAATTTCTTGCACCACTGCAGAGCCTGGAAAGCAAATACTTTATTTTCCAGACTCCTTGCTCCTGGATTCTGGATGTGCTTTAGGTGGGAGACTTGAATTTGGAATTGAGTCCGGTAGGGAGAGAGGCAGCGCTTGAGGTATTCATTTTGTGGGGACAGACTGTGGTACACATGGTATGGTTCTGGAGCCAGCAATTGTGGCAGAGCCTGCTCAGTTTAGCAGATGGCTTCTGGATCATGGCAAGAGAAACAGTTTCACTGGTAGCCAAGGTCTGCATTGCAGTTTTGGGATATGTTTCTGGAAGCTCAGTCTAGTGTATTTTTTAAGGCTTCCCAATGATTATGTAAGTTATGTAATAGCCTGCAGTAAATCCTCTTCTGATTAAATAGCTTGAGTGATTCTGTGCTCTGCCTTTGAACCCTGACACAACATAGAAATCAGTTTTTAAATGTCACTGACCTTTTTGATTGTGTTATTTTTCTTTTCCTTCTTTGTAATTGCATGGATACAAAACACGAAATGAGGTTGGCATTATATGTTGCTTTTGATGAGCAGGTGAATTAGATGATCACAGTTGCTAACTGATGCTTGGTTAATTAGACCCATAGGAAACACCTGCTGTGGTTCAACAAGCTGAGGCTGGAGGTCTTCCATTGGCCCCTACAGGTCCACTCCTCACCCTTCTCTCACCTATATCCTGCTCTGTGCCCTGGGACTGCCTAGCAGGAATGGTTTTCTGTGCCCCCTGGCTTTGCCCATGGGGAGACTTGATTTATGCTGGTTGTCCGCTCATCCAACCCCAAGTCTTTAGGTTACCATTCACTTTACCTTTCAAAAGTGTCCTAGTTGATGTAATCCTCCTTTCCGCTTAGAGTCTGTACTCTCTAAACAATGAACACTTATTAATTCCTTACTATACAGTTCCTTTCTTTTGCCAACTGAGAATTTATAGTCCAAAACTCACAAGCACAATGGTCACTCTGGTGCTGTAGCTGTCTGCCTTTGACTCTGGAGTTTGGTGAGGTCTGGGGTCTTATCTCACAACTACAAAAAAATTAGGCACACAGACATGGAGGGTGAGTAGGGCAGAGTAAAATTTATTAAGGAAAAGGAAAGCTCTCAGTGAAGAGAGGAGTCCTGAAAGCAGGTTGCCAGTAAGATGTCTGTGTTCTGTGTCTTTTATGTGGCAGAAGCCAGGAAGTCTTCCGTGGGTTTTGCCCAGATGGGAGGGATAAAATTCCCTCCTGGGGTACTACATCTATGCGTGCCTAAGGTTGACCAAAATGACTCCAACTGGTTATCATCCCTGAATGCCTAAGTGAAACCCATGGCGGGGGGTGCCTAAAACCACAATGCTAATATTATGTTAATGGTATTATAGGGAGCTCCATCAAATTTAGGACATTTAGGTTGATTTATTGCACCTGTGCCTAAGTTGAGACAGTCCCTGCTGAGCAACATCCTGGCATAAGGGCAAGGTCTTAACCACATTTCTTCCTGTTAGCTGCAGAGGCGGAGTAGGTGCTGCCCTGCAGTTGTTCCTCTGAACATTGTTCCTTTCTGTCCCTTCTCCCGAGACCCTCCCTCTCTATCTGCCTATCCAGCCCCTAACTCCTCTCTCAGTGTTTTCCCTCCAGTACCTACACATATTTTAATTTCCAAGTGTGCAATTTTCACGTTTATAATTTGTTAAGAAAGAATGCAAGGGAATGATTCAGATAGTTGTCAACTAACTGCAGCTGAGTCCAGACTCTGTCTACCTTTCTTCCCTCTTCTATTTGCATCATTTCCAATAGTTCTTCTAGGATCCAGAACTGATACTGATGCTACCCAGTTTTGAGTGCTGGCCCTTTGAGGTTTAGTGATTCTCCCACATTTCTGGCTAACGTGTGGAAAATCTGCTTTGCTCCTAGTACAACAGTGATAAAATAATTTTTCTTCTCCCAAATTCCCAAAAGTAGCTTATACTTGCCCTGAAGTTTATGCTATATCTCGATCTCTATCTTTCCATGTATCCATCCATCCATCCATCCATCTATCCATCCATCCGTCTATCCACACATACATATATGTGTCTATTTACCTCTCAAGATTTACAGTATCAGAATTTTTCAGTGTGTGGCTCAGGAATCTTTTTTTTTTTTTTTTTTTATGTTAAGCAAGTTTCTTAAGTTGTTCTGATGTATTTTTTTTTGCTTCAATTTACTTATTGCATCTATTAATAAATTACTGCTTACAAAAACAGGAAAGAAAAAAAAAGAATTAAAAACACCTTAATGACTGGGTGTGCCTGTAATCCCAGCACTTTGGGAGGCTGAGGCAGGCGGATAATTTGAGGTCAGGAGCTCAAGACCAGCCTGACCAACATGAAGAAATCCCATCTCTACTAAAAATACAAAATTAACCAGGCATGGTGGCACATGCCTGTATTCTCAGCTACTCCGGACGCTGAGGCAGGAGAATCGCTTGAACACGGGAGGCAGAGGTTGCAGTGAGCCGAGATCACACCATTGCACTCTAGCCTGGGCAACAAGAGCGAAACCCTATCTCAAACAAACAAACAAACAAACCCACCACCTTAATAGTTTGGGTGTTTTATTTAGCAGTGCATTTACAAAGATCAAATGAGTGATATAAACTTTTACTTTGAGTTTTCTATTTTCATCTTTTAGAATGGGAACAGTCAGAATGCAAAACTCACACAGATTTTATAAAAGTTTAGCGATCTACCACCAGGATTGGAAAACCAAGGAAAAAAACAAATCTAACACAATGCTCCAGAAACAAAAAAGCCCAGAATTCTTGCTAATTTAACTGAAGTTGAATTTTGACATCTTTGGCTGATCCAACCACTCAGTCTTGTTCTCTTTCCCTTCTCTTAGTCCTGCTGGATTGGGAGTTAGGTAATAAAAATTAGCCAAAGATTCTCAAACTTCTGCAGAGGTAGAGATGGGCTGGTCTTGCTGTCAGAGCTGGTTAGTACTTTGGGTCTTTCTAGAATATTTGGTGCTAGGCCCGGATAACTCAGCTATATCTGTAGTGCTTCTCTGTGGCTCTCAGGCCTTCTCAGGTCTTGCTCAGACCCCTAGTCCCAAGGACGCCTTTTCCTTTGTCTTTCTGTTAAAAGTCTCTCGACTTTGGGCTTCCATTGGGCCTCTACTATTTTCTCCAGACTGTAAAGGCTCTTTCTACCTTTAATTATCTTCTTCACCGATATTCGAATCCAGTTATCGGGCCTTGGTCTCTTTGTTGGTCAGGATGTTGGCTGCCTTCTTTCTCCTGAATTTGGCGTCACTTCTTCTGGTGAGCAGAAGCTAATTCATTTTTCCATCAGGGAAAGTTTCAGCCATCATTAATTTCTCATGAATATCCCCTTATTTGGGAGATATTCCTATTTTCAGCTCAATGAAGAACAAAATCTTTCTAATCTCTAGAATCTAGTCACTTCTGTAATTTCTTCCCAATTATCCAGCCACCAGTTATTTTCTTGATATATGTCTCCTTCCCTGCCTCAAGAACACAGACTATGCAAATCCTAAGATTATAATAATAGAAATACCTTCAATGTGCAGTAACATCAATGTGGCAGATGTAATCTAAGTTGCCTCCATGATCCTTGCCTCCTGGTATTCATTCTCTTGCATAATTTCCTTTCTTTGAGTGTGAGAGAAACCTGTGACTTGCTTCTAACCCATAGGATATGGCAAGGAACTAGTCATATCTTAGAGAAGCCTCCAGACAATAATCAGCAAAACACTGAGGTTCTCAATCCGATGGTCAAAAAGGAACTGAATGCTGGAACAATTATGTGAGCTTAGAAGCAGATCCTTCCCTTCTGCTGGGCCTCAGATGAGACCGCAGCTCCAGTCATCACCTTGATTGCAGCCCAAAGAAACTCCCAACCGACAGAAACTGTGAGTTAAGAAATGTGTTGTTTTAAGTTGATATGTCATATTATTGATATACAATAATAGATACCTAATACAATTAACAATAAGAGACACTGTTTCCTCCAAGGGAAGGAAATGGGCCATTTTCTTAGACAAGATAGTAAAAAGTGATGAGGAAAACTTCCTAAACAAATACCATAACAGTTGGATTCACTAAAAAAAAATTATCACATGAGAACACATATTTGAAATGAATTATCTCTTTATGGCTTGATCTGTATTGCTATCTTTTAGAATTTCTTTTAGCTGGAGATAACAGAAGGCTGACTACAGTTTGTTAAACAAGTAAGGTAAGGTGTTTATTTTCCTCATGTATGAAGATGCCTTATGCAGGCAGTCCAGGGCTTGTGAGGCAGTGCCAAGATGTCAGTGGGGATGGGGTTCCTTCTGTCTTCCTATTCTAGCATTCTTAGTGAGTGGATTTCATCCTCATGGTTGTAAGATGCCTGCTCCATCTCCAGGTATCTGTGTTACAGGACAGTGAGTGAAGAACAAAGGTGGATTTCAGCTGATTCTCTACTTTTTAAAAAAGGCTTTTCTGGATATTTCTATGAAGAAACTTCTACCTACATCTGAATGGATAAGACAAAATAATAACACAGTCACCTGAAATGGAGTATGTAGGGGAGGCTGGGTATTTTATCTAGGTATTTTGCTGAGGTATGCATAAACAAATCAGCATCTGTTAGTAAAGAAGAAAAGGTGAGAGGATTTTGGGTGGGCTACTAGGAGTGTCTGCCACCACAGTCATGTAGTTAAATGAGAGTCTCTGCTTGGAAAAACAAAACTTACAGAATAACCCTTGGAGCCAAACAAGTCCAGATGAGTGATCAAAACTTGTTTTTAGCATAGAGGTCATTTTTTTTTTTTTTTTTTTTTTTTTTGAGATGGAGTCTTGCTCTGTCGCCAGGCTGGAGTGCAGCGGCACAATCTTGGTTCACTGCAACGTCCGCCTCCTGGGTTCAAGCAATTCCCCTGCTTCAGCCTCCCAAGCAGCTGGGACTACAGGCATGCACCACCACGCCAGGCTAATTTTCTGTATTTTAGTAGAGATGAGGTTTCACCATGTTGGCCAGGGTGGTCTCGATCTCCTGACCTCATGATCTGTCTGCCTTGGCCTCCCAAAGTGCTGGGATTACAGGTGTGAGCCACTGTTCCTGGCCTAGAGGTCTTTTTAATTATTTCCCTAAACCTGCCTATAAGACTACTCTTAAAATTTTACAAAGGCTTAGATTATCTTGCATTTTAAAATGTTTATGCCTAAACTGTTGCCCTTCTCTTCAATTTGATAACTAGTATTTCTTTATCTCAAAGGGCCTCTAAACACTTGATTTGTTCATCCTTTAGATAGCTTTGTAAATAAAACCAAGGGTTCCTCCTATGGTCTAGACAGCTTCTTAAGGACAGATAAAGTCAGCATTCCCAAGCACCAGGGTAGCCAAGGGAGTGTTGTAGATTTATAGGGGTAAGATATTGTCTCTTTCTTCCACTTCCCACCACTTAGTTCAAATCCATAATTTTAATTGAGATAAGGAGAACTGTCTCTTAGGAAGAGTTGGGAAAGGAAAAAAAAGAAAAGCTGTGGTGACCTGAAGACCATTTGAGTCATTTCTTCCGTAATTACAATCTAATTTTCCAATAAATTGCAAGCATTCCTAGAACCACAGACTTCACTTAAGCCAAACTCTGTCAATTTCACACTGCCATGTATGGATGAGCATAAATGAGTTTCTCTTTTCAGGCCCCAATTGTGTATACTTTACAGAACTTCATCGAGAAAGTTATTCGTTTCTTTCCTTTTCTCCTCTGTATCATAGCTCATTTAATTTCAATATAATAAAATCCACTAACCCTCTAGAAACTAAGGTTTAAAAAAGTTATTTTTCCCATGTTTAGTTATTGCAACGGATATTCATCATAGCTAAGGCAAGACAACTATTTAGTAGCATAACACCATGGTCCTTCAAGAAATAACCATAAACAAATCTACCTATTTTTCATCCCAATATGTTTATCATTCCTTTAGGCATATGCAAAGATCATGTTCACTCCTGGCTGGATAATTCATTCTTTCTTCGTGAAACAGCTGTGGCAGAGGGAGCCATAAATAAAATAAAGCCTCCTAAACGAAGGTTTGCTTTAGTGTGTTCAGATTGACACATCTAGTAAATTCTATCTAGTAAATTCTGATATTTCAAATGACTCACCATAACAGGTATAGATCTGGATTTTTAAAAAATTGACATGATTTATCGACACATCTGTGGGTTTTCTTTGAAATAGTAGAGCTTTACTGACTGTGACATTTTGCATTTTAAAGAAATTTCATTGCTTTCTCTTGTGGTAGGTAATTTTTATATAACTGAATCGTGATTCTCCAGTAAATGGACAAGAAACATAAACATATAATTCTCAAAAGAGAAAACACAAAGCAAAAACAGCGAATTAATATATGTTCAGTGCATGTGTTCAGTCTCATTAGTGATGAAAGAAATACAAATTTAAGAAATATGTCATGGTGACTTACCTCCTTGTTGACACGAGCAAAGGAAAAAGCAACAGGAATAGAGAAGACTGGCTAGAGAGCAGTGAGATGGGCCCTGTCACCTACTGAGGAAGGACGGAGACGGTGGATTCCCTGGGTTCTGTAAGGCTACAAGAACTGGAAACATGCTCAGGTTACCTTAGGCAGCAGTATCTTGTGAAATAAATGCCTGAGGGAGGGAAAATTGGAAACATGTTATCAGTCCTCGTGGCACCTAGAATGTTCTTCAGGATCCACAGTTCTAGAAGTTCAAGGGCAGCTACGGTCACTCAACTTGCTTGAGTTGTTCCTACAGAGTCTGGCATACATTTCTCCCTCCCATAGTCGTCTGTCATATGGTAATACAGGACTCTCTCTGAAGACTGTCTCCAACTGGCTAAATAAAAAAGGAGAGCATTGGTCCTCTTGAATGGAAAGTCTAAGGACAGGGTTTGCTCAGGACAGCTGGAGCTGAGGGTTTTAGTGGAGGTATTCTCTATTTCCATCAGCCCTGCTGTCCTTTGAACTGGCTTCACTTTAAGCCAGGCTTTTTCCATATGGCCCGTGGTAGGTCACTTCACATCTCTAATCCTGTTTCCTCATTCTAGAAAAATGGAGCTACTAGCCACCTGCATAAGTACAATGTGAGGATTCCATGAGATAGATGATATGTAAATGCTTTCAAGCTGCCACATTTCAGAGGACTTTATTATTTGATATGAGCTCAGTGGTCTGCTTCGGAACAGTCTTTAACATGGCATCTACACCATCTTCCCTGTTTCTGATTATTAATGAGATGGTATTGCTGTTGTTAAGCAGGCCTGCTCTGCAACTTGGCACAGAGGGGGAAAAAAAGTCATCCTCTTTATCAAGAATATCAAGAATGAGCGGCATTATTATTCTTTTTTAAATTGGCATTTAAAAAAAATTAAGTTCTAAGGCCCTGGGAGCCTACGCAAGAGTCTCAAGGACCACACTGTGTGTGGAGGGGCCGGGTAGCAGTGGGCAAGGCTGACTGGGTGGAGCTGCCCTGTTTAATAAGAGCAGGCCTGCTTTTGTCTGTTTTCTACACCATGATTCTGGATGAGATTTTACATCAAAAAGGAGAGTGGTAATATGATTAAAATAGGAGCACCTTTGGCAGCAAAACAGAAGAAATGAGCCAAATGCTGACATTAATTGACTAAAAGCTAATGAAAGCAGAACTGAATCAATCAATTATAGCAAAATTGAACATCACTTGACAATATCTAGAATTCAATATTTTTTAAGTAGATCAGTAATAGCTCAAAGTGGTACGTATGTCATTGGTCTAGGCCTGAGGAGGACCTCCATCATTCCTCTGGCTCACCTCTGAGACTAAGGACACTGAGAAGCCTCTGCAATGGATGGGCTCAACCGGCCAACCAGCCCTCATACACTATATGGTACACAATATTATTACTGTTTACCAACCCCTCCTTGTTCTGGCCAATGCAATGTGAGTAGAAGTAGTGTGTATTTTCTCTTTGACTCTGAGCAAATTGCCTACCTGTCTCATTTTTCTCATCTATAAAGCATAATACCTCCATTACAAGGTTGCTGAAAAGATCAAATTATAAACACACACATGCACGTACAGCTAGCATTTAGCAGTATCTAACAGTTGGTAGGGAATCAATAAACCTAGGTAATCTTTCTCTCTGTTTCCCTCCTTCTAACTATTTCTAAGTTTGGTAATTTGCTGTTTTGATCTCACAGGCTCTAGAACTAGGACTCCTTAAAGTCCTTACTCCAAGGTCTGCCTCCTCTACATCCCTGCTAGGGCTTTGAAACTAGAAGTGAATGCTGCCAAATCCTCTGGCTCATCGCTCTTTGTAGTGCACTTCAACTCTGAAGACACAATCATGGCCAGGGTGACAGGCGAAAGTCTGAGTCAGGGTGAGCTTTTGGGGAAACAGTGTGGAGTGGGTGGCGGTCTCAGCTCTCTTCTCACCCACACTTTAACTGCTTTCTGCCCACATCCATTCAGGACATTGTCCTGTTTGTCTCCTCAGCTGTCTTCTGTATTAACCTCCAGCCTGTTGGGTGCATTCACTTCTGCCAGCTGGACTTTCAATATGTATTTAAAAAGACACACAAACAAACAAACAAAAAAAACTTTACTAGAAGCAAAAGGAAAACCATCATATTCAAAAATATAAATACAAAAGCAAAGAAATGCACACATTTACTGGACAAAGAGGTCTCATCTTGAGTAAACTGGTAGCACTCAGAGATGTCTGGAGGTCTTGGAGGCTACACGCTATCCATTAATACCTCCTGTCAAATTCTGAACACGCAGAAATTACCAGATCTCAAAGTCCTCATTTCTTGTTGAATTTTAGTGAAAAAGCTTCCCTGGATCCCACCGTAGTTGAGTCTTGGAACAGGGTGTTAATCTTTATATTATAAAATGTGCTTGACTAGAGAGAATAGGCAGTACGAAACATTATATTTTTCAAACGGAAACATAATATCGAAAAAAATAAAGAGAAATACTGTTCCAGTGACTTGGAATCCCAAGTTCTCAAAGGGAAGGCCAATAAAGAAGTGGGAGGAGAAAGTCTGAGAACCGCATGAAAAGGGTCCTGTTCCCACTGGGACCATGGTCCACTCACCAAATTGTCAGAGACATTTGAACCAGAGCAACTCCATCTTGAATAGGAGCTGGGTAAAATAAGGCTGAGACCTACTGGGCTACACTCCTAGGAAGTTGGACATTCTAAGTCACAGAATGAGATAGAAGGTAGAAACAAGGCACAGGTCATAAAGACCTTGCTGATAAAACAGGCTGCAATAAGGAAGCCGGCCAAAACCCACCAAAACCAGGATGGCAATGAGAGTGACCTCTGGTCCTCACTGCTACACTCTCACGAGCTCCATGACAGTTTACAAATGCCATTGTAACCCTCTATGGTCTAAAAAGGGGAGGCATGAATAATTCCCCCCTTTCAGCATACAATCAAGAAATAACCCTAAAAACGGACAACCAACAGCCGTTGGGGGTGCTCTGCCTATGAGTAGCCATTCTTTTATTCCTTTAGTTTCCTAATTACTTGCTTTCACTTTACTCCATGGACTCCCCTCAAATTCTTTATTGCGCAAAATCCAAGAACCCACTCTTGGGGTCTGGATCAGGACCCCTTTTCAGTAATAAACTTGTAGCATTTGGTGTTTTAATGTTTGTGTTTTCTTGATTGTTACCTCATTTAGCCTCAACTGTTTAAAGATGGTCTTTTGGGCCACTTTATTCAGCTTTAATTGTTCTAAGGGGAGTGAAGAAAAGGTCATTTACTTTGAAAAATCAGAGGGAACGTGTTGATGCGGGAAGCAGCTAATCTTTGGGGGTACAGTGGCCCTTGGTAGTGCAGGAAAGTCCTGGGGGCCACCTATAACCCACCCTTCTCCTCTACAGCATCTCCCACTGTAGTCATTCTCCACCGAAGCCCCAGAGGGTGCAGCACTTTGCCACAACAGAGTACTTCTGGGTTTCTGTTTCTTTCTGAGGCGGGCCAAGAGCTCTCAGCCCATTGGCAGGGGCGAGATGACGGCCACCCAGCGAGTCCAATGGGCGTCGAGCGCGTCTAGGCTTAGTGGACTTGTCAGCGCCTGCCTGCCCTAAATCCGCAGCTTGAGCACTGGGTCTTTCCTGCATTCGCCTAAACCTGGCAACGCTGAACAACGAAAAACAAAAAAAGCAAAACAAACAAACAAAAAAACAAAGGCAAAACCAAAAAACATCTTAAAACACACCACACACACACGCACGCACACGGATCCGCGTTCAAAAAGGCGTGCACTTCCCACGCCTGATATCCCGCATCGCAACCTCGCAGCTTCCCGGGCGTGCAGCGCTCATTTATCAATTCCCTTCCTGAGAGCTGCGACTCCCTCGCTCGGCCCCACTCCGTTTTACCCTTTCCCCAGCTCCCGCCTTAGCCCGGGGCTTCCCCGCCTGCAGCTAGAGTTCGGGCCAAAGCGCCTCTCCGCGCCCGCCTGCCGCTCCCCGGGCTCCACTTTCACTTTCGGTCCCGGGGCTGCTAGGCCGGCGGCGGCGGTGGTGGCGGCGGCGGCGCAAGGGTGAGGGCGGCCCCAGACCCCCAGGTACAACGCGCCCGAGCCGCGGGGAGGGGACTGCGGGCCGGGAGGAGAGCGCGGCACCCGTCCCTTCCCTGCGCCAGCTGGGAGGGCCTGAGGGCCTGGGCACGGGTTGAGAAAGACTGGGCGCGGAAGGAGGGAGACGGGGCGCGAGACAGGGCGCGGGAAGGGCGGGGGAGTCGCTGTTTAGGCCCGAGTCCGCGGGGTACCCGGCAGGTCGGCGGCGGGCCCACCCCTGCCGGTCCCTGTCCCTGTCCCTCCGGGCGCATGGCCGGCGCGCCTGCTCCGCGGGTCTCTCCGCTATTCCGCCGGCGGGAGCCTCCCTCCGCGGTCCGCGTAGCGCCTGGATGCCTGCCAGTCCTCCAGGCCACCGACGCCCGCGCGAGGCCAAAAGGCGGGGTGGGGCGGGCGGCTGGCTCAGGCTGAGGAGGGCACCTGTCCATAGCTGCCAGAGAAACCCAGAGGCTTTGGGTTAACGACTCTGGTGGGGTGGGAAGCGCGGGCCGTGTGTGTCCATAAGGTCACTTCCCTCCCTGCTTCTCCCGTTCTTCTGGTCGGCAATTCTCTCTCTCCCTTTGGCTCTGACTGGGTTTTATTCAGATAAAGCACCTCTGTTGACGCAAATTAAAAGTTTCCTATCTGGGTGCGTCACTGGCCAGGTGGGCCTACAAAGTTAATTCCGTGAGGGGAAGGGGAAGAGCACACACTTCCTCACGCTTTTGGATTTCTTTGTGTAAGCTAGGTTCGGGAAGAAATTATCTGTTTCCTATTAAACACCCAGAGTATGCGCTTTGAACTCAGGACATGGTCAACAATTAACAAAACAAAACAAAAAAACCTGAAAATTGGGCACAGTTGTCTCTTCCCTGAGGATTTGAATTAGTATAAGTAGCACATTTTCAGGTGGTACCTGAAGAGAAACATTCTAGTACTTTTTTTTTTTTTTTTTTCAAATTCAGCATTTTATTATTTACCTACAGTGCTTGTTAATTTCATTGTTCAGGAAATTCTGGAAGACTCTCAATTACTTCTTGATGATCTATTTCATATAGTATAGTGCCCCAATAAAAGGAGGGGAGGCAGAGGTTGCAGTGAGTCAAGATCGCGCCACTGCACTCCAGCCTGGGAGACAGAGTGAGACTCCGTCTAAAAAAAAAAAAAAAAAAGGATCTTGGTAAAGCTAAAACAGCAGGGAGTTTATACTTACTGCATTCCAACATTCCAACTTGTTGGACTGCATTCCAACAAGTTGTGTGAACTTAGCAAAGTTATATGAATGTCTTTGCTTCAGTTACCCCACCTTGAATGAGAATAATAGGCTATTAGAGAGAGTAAGCATGTGTAAAGTGCCTGGCGCTTTGGAAGAGCTTAGTAAATATTAGTTCTTTTTCCTCTTTGGCTTCTATTCCTTTAAGTGTTAGTGGACTGTAACTTCAAAGAGAATTGTACTTCTCTTGGGAAGTGCTGCTTATATTGAGTAGACTACTGTTTTTGAGAGCTTTCTTTTTTTTAACTGCATCCCTTTCAGAAAATTGTTAGTAAAACCAGACCCTAGGAGACCAGCCAGAACCATGAAATGCCATGTTTCAAATTGGAACACTTACTATTGGAAGCAAAGCCAAACAAGAGCTAATTTTTCAGGGGAAGAGCCAAACACACGAACATGATCACAGAATCTTGGATGTCGTCTACTGTTTGGGATTAATAAGATAATTTATCAGTGAAGCCCTTTATTCACTACATGGAGTTTTTACCAAGCCCCACTCATGCACTGCATCCTCCTTGAGACATAACTGTTTCTCTTTGGCCCCCTCATGGACCCAACCCTGCAAAGCCTCTGATACAAGGTCCCAGTACCAACCTCTTCCGCAGCCCATCAGCCTTTCTGTCAGCTCATAACCAGCTGGAATTTCTAGATCTCCTCTGGGGCTGTTGGAGAGGTCTCCGGGACTTCCAGAGTCCTTACATGCTTGAACCTGCCACCTTCACAGAGCCCTCTGGATCCCATCTTGGGGCAAGGGCAGTGCTCATTAAGCTGTTGCTGCCAGCCATATGGAAAGCAGAACACAAGTTCCATTTACTGTCTAGTTCCTCAACTTCTAGGGAAAAAAAAAGCGTTCTCCCTGTTCACACTTCCTGTCTCACCTGGGTGGTGCCTTTTGAACTGGGATTATGAGATTTCCAAGACTCTCTCTACTGTGTAGGTATCCTCTCTGTTTAGCCTCCAGATTGCTCCAGAGGTGAGGAGAAGGGAATTCCCTTGAGCTGTGCATTTGGAAAGGGTGCAAGGAAGTGAGGGGTTAGGGGAGGCACTTCAGTCATTGCATTGAATGAGTATCCCATCACATAGAGTTGAAGGGGAAAAGCCAGGGTTTGGCAGGGATGAGCTTTTCAATCTTGGCTTCTCAGTAAAATCTCTGGACAGTTTAAAAAAAAAAAAAAACCCAAAACGAGTAATCAAACAATCCATAAAACCATACCCTGATCCTATCACCATAGATTCCAGTTTAATTGTTGTCAGTAAGGACCCAGGCATTGAAAACTTTAAAAGCTTCCTAGGTTACATTAATATACAGCCAGAGTTGAGAAACTTGACATCTCAGAGAGGGAGAATTCCGTGTACTGTGAACACTCTGAGGGATCCACATTGTAAGGTTGCTACTTTTCCCAACTGGAGCAAGAGGAGTTTGGGCCAATCACTTGCATTCAGCTGGTATGGGGCCCTCTTGGCAAACACTCATTAGAAAGGTGTGTTTGTGTAAGAGAAATAAAAACTTATGTTTGATTCTTGGGGTATGGATTGCCAACTCCCTTAAAATTCACATTGCCTTTTTTTTTTTATTTTTTAGACAGAGTCTTGCTCTGTTGCCAGGCTGGAGTGCAGTGGCACAATCTCGGCTCACTGCAAGTCTGCCTCCTGGGTTCAAGTGATTCTCCTGCCTCAGCCTCCCAAGTAGCTGGGACTACAGGTGCACACCACCACACCTAGCTAATTTTTGTATTTTTAGTAGAGATGGGATTTCACCATGTTGGCCAGGATGGTCTCGATCTCTTGACTTTGTGATCTGCCCACCTTGTCCTTCCAAAGTGTTGGGATTACAGGCGTGAGCCACCACGCCCAGCCTAATATTCACATTGCTTATATGTCTGATGGCCTTTAAAATTAAGTGCAAAATAGGGTCTGCAGCATGACTTCTAGGTGTTCTTGGCAGAATCTTGGAACTACTCCTCTCCCCGCCTTTCATATAACCATTCTCCATCAAGTCCTCTGGGAGTTCCCTTCTGTCCACATCGATTGCCTGACCTGCCTATATGTCCTCCCTTTGTGCCTTAGCTCTCCTGCCCTGGTTTGCTCTACCTGTGGTGCTGTTAATGCTCTCCTTCATTTCAAAATCTGACCTATCCTTTCACAGTCAAATGCTGCTTTTGTGTGAAGGCATCCCAAGGAGTCACTGCAGCCAGAGTCTCTCTCTCTCTCTTTGGAAATTTAATTTCATTCTTTCCAACACCTTTTATTATTATTTTAAAAATATCTCACACTTTCCACATTGTGTTTTATTATCTGTGCGTGTTTTCTGTCTTTCCATATTTTGAAATCCTTGAGGGTGGGGCCGGTGTCTTGTGTATTGTTTCGTCCCACTCAGGACTCAGCACACTGCTTGTGTGTAGCAGGCATTCAACACATACTTGGATGATTGTAAGAGAGATTCTAGGTGATTGATAACGTTTGCCACAAACTACTGGGAAAATTAAACTCTTTAAGCTCTTCCTGGCTAAATAAATATGTAATTAACTTTTGGCATGACAATTTGAGGAAGACACTGAAGTTATTAAAGGTTACTGCTACATGTACTCGCAGGGGCAGTGGAGACCTTGTTTTAGTGTTGGCTGCCACAGTGTCACCATTTGATTTCCAGGGCATTACAGTGGCTTTCTCCAATGTCCAGTGTCAATGGGGAGTGGTAGCTTGATCAGATGTTCCTCTAATATGGTTCCGGTTTTGCTTGTTTCATGAACCTGGCTTCCCAAATGTCCTGCAACTCTGTGACCCATTTAGTGAGCCACTCACGATCCCCTAATGATTCCTTTTCTGCCTACATCAGCCAGAGCTTGTTCAGTTGCTTTCAACCAAGAACCCTGACAGGTTGAATTAATTTAAACTTTGAACATCAAATGATGCTCTCTAGTAGGTGTTAATGATTGTTGCTAACAATAAACATCTTTCTTATATGCAACCATAACATAGGGAAGGTCCTTTTACTTTGAGGAAAAGAACTAGTGCTTTTGGAATTTTATGTCTATTTCTGTGAATGCTGGGTGGATACATTCTGAAATTTTGCTATGTCAATAACATTTTAATGACATATATTTTTGCTTTTGTACATTTGTGCCACTAGGTAGTTAGAGCAAGAAGATGGTGTTTCCGTCCCTCAAACGGTCCCTTGGAACCATGTCATTTCTACTTTCCTCACTGTTGGCTCTCTTAACTGTGTCCACTCCTTCATGGTGTCAGATCAGTGAAGCATCTCCAAAAGGTAGTAATGGGATGCCATTTCCTTGGAATAAAATACGACTTCCTGAGTATGTCATCCCAGTTCATTATGATCTCCTGATCCATGCAAACCTTACCACGCTGACCTTCTGGGGAACCACGGAAGTAGAAATAACAGCCAGTCAGCCCACCAGCACCATCATCCTGCATAGTCACCACCTGCAGATATCTAGGGCCACCCTCAGGAAAGGAGCTGGAGAGAGGCTATCGGAAGAACCGCTTCAGGTCCTGGAACACCCTCCTCAGGAGCAAATCGCGCTGCTGGCTCCTGAGCCCCTCCTTGTCGGGCTCCTGTACACAGTTGTCATTCACTATGCTGGCAATCTTTCGGAGACTTTCCACGGATTTTACAAAAGCACTTACAGAACCAAGGAAGGGGAACTGAGGTATTTTTTTTTTCTCTTTTTCTTTTAAACTGCAAGTGCTGCCCATGCTAAATTCATTATTTCAGATTGATTGTCTTTTAAAATTACCTTTGTTGTAGAACTTTTTCTTCAGTTTTGCTTTTGCATCTTCTTTATAGTGTTAAAAATGGCTTTTTCCCTTGCTTTTTGAATCTCATTTAAAAATTCTATTTTAACCAATTTTCTTTCCCCCAGCTCTATCAGAGCAAATATCTATTTGTTTATTTAGTTTGATTTCTGAGACATAATAAACATGTTTAATTTTCCTGACCTATGCATTAGTTTCCTAGGGCTGTTGTAACAAAGTACCACAGTCTGGGTGGCTATAAACAACAAAATGTATTCTCTGTCAGGTCTGCAGGCTAGAAGTCTGAAATCAAGGTGTCAGCAGGCCCGTGCTCCCTCCAGATTCTGGTAGAATCCTTCCTTGTGTCTTCCTAGCATCTAGTGGTGGCCGTGGATCCCTGGCACTCCTTGCCTAGCACCTGCATCCTTCTAGTCTCTCCCTCTGTTAGTGGCATGGCCATTCCGTTTCCCTATGTCCCAGTCTCCATCGTCTTATAAGGAAACCGGTCATACCGGAGTAGGACCCAGCCTGGTGGCCTCTTCTTCACCCCATGATACCTGTAAAGACCCTATGTCTAAATAAGGTCTTGTGCATAGATACTGCAGGTTAGGACTTCAGCATATCCTATTAGCATCCTATTAGAGGAAATACTTCTAGCTCAGTTAAAACTTTTTTAGAGATCTCTACTCACCTTGCTTTGGTTCTGTTTTTAAGGAAGAGACTTATTTGAGAGAGATTTTATGCTAAGTTTTAAAATGGAATTTTATTTGTTAGTAGATTATACTAATTTATTTTTCAAATTCCATCTTATTCTATCAAGGTAAAAAAGTAAAATTTGTTTCACTCATAGCCTGAACTAACTTCTACTTCTATTTCAGTGGAATATTCTCCCAGACTTCTTTCTGGATATGCATATATGTTATTTTATATAAATGGAATTCTTATATTTTCTCTTTTATAAGGAAATTTTTAAACTTAGTATGTTGGGAAGATGTTTTATATAAATGACTATTACTAGGTATCATTTTAATGATTTTATTAAAATATATAGTTGTACGTTAATATCTTTAATCCCTTGGGAATGGAAATGAAATTATTTCCAGTTTTTCAGTATCATCAACACTTCGATGAACTTCTTTGTAAGTTATTTCTTTAGAATAATTGCCTAGAAGTAAAATTGGTAAGCCAAAGAACCTATAAATTTTTTATAAACCTTGTCATTTTTTCTTGCCTCTCACCAATACTGTATATTGGCAGTCTTTTTAGAGCAAAAAAGGCCCCCAAATGATATCTCTTTTTAATTTACATAACTTTGATTAAGGAAGTTGAGCAGCTTTTGATATGTTTGTTAATGATTTGCAGGTTCTTTTATGAATTGCCTGTTTATGATCTTTGACTTTGCCCAAGATTCCCTTGGTTGTTGGCGATTCTTTTTTATTTCATTTCCTTGGTTGTTGGGGATTCTTTTTTATTTTATTTTATTTTACTTTATTTTATTTTTTGAGGTGGAGTCTTGCTCTGTCACCCAGGCTGGAGTGCAATGGCGCGAACTTGGCTCACTGCAACCTCCGCCTCCCGGGTTCAAGCGATTCTCCTGCCTCAGCCTCCTGAGTAGCTGGGATTACAGATGCGCACTACCATGCCTGGCTAATTTTTGTATTTTTAGTAGAGATGGGAGTTCACCATGTTGGCCAGGGTGGTCTCGAACTCCTGTCCTCGTGATCCGCTCACCTTGGCCTCTCAAAGTGCCGAGATTACAGGTATGAGCCACCATTGGGTATTCTTTTACACATTTTTAGGATCTCACTATCTGTTAAGGCTATTAAGTCTTCGTCACATACTTCTTAAATGAATTTTCCCAGTTTTTTACTTTTTTTAAAAACTTTTTTTTGGAGACAGGGTCTGGTTCTGTTGCCCAGGCTGGAGTGCAATGACGCAATCTCAGGTCACTGAAACTTCTGCCTCATGGGCTCCAACCATCCTCTCACCTCTGCCTCCCGAGTAGCTGGGACTACAGGCATGCACCACCGTGCCTGGCTAATTTTTGTAGTTTTGGTAGAGATGGGGTTTTACTGTGTTGCCCAGGTTGGTCTCACACTCCTGGGCTCAAGTAATCCTCCCACCTCAGCCTCCCAAAAATGTGTTAGGACTACAGGTGTGAGCCACCATGACCATGCCCAGTCTAACTTGTCTTTTAACTTAGTTTATGATAGCTTTTGTGATGTAAAATATTTTTTAGTAGTAAAATCCATCAATCTTATAGTAACTTTAGGAATTATAAAGCCAACACCTGTTTTAGAGTTCCTGGTGCTTCATGCTCAGTTTTTATTTCACTTGCCTTAATTTTAGGATACTTGCATCAACACAATTTGAACCCACTGCAGCTAGAATGGCCTTTCCCTGCTTTGATGAACCTGCCTTCAAAGCAAGTTTCTCAATCAAAATTAGAAGAGAGCCAAGGCACCTAGCCATCTCCAATATGCCACTGGTGAGTCTGCACTCCTGTGTATTTTCTACCGGAAAATCTACTGATTCTCTGTGACTTGCATTACCCCAGTGACAGTCCACATTGGGTCACCTGTTTTGTTTTGTTTTTTTTTTTTTTTTTTTTTTTTTTTT
>NC_037673.1:92066015-92252085 GCF_003255815.1 Theropithecus gelada | reverse complement strand
GGAGTCTCACTGTGTCTCCCAGGCTGGAGTGCAGTGGCGTGATCTCGGCTCACTGCAAGCTCCGCCTCCCGGGTTCACGCCATTCTCCCGCCTCAGCCTCCCAAGTAGCTGGGACTACAGGCGCCCGCCACCGTGCCCGGCTAATTTTTTGTATTTTTAGTAGAGACGGGGTTTCACCATGTTAGCCAGGATAGTCTCGATCTCCTGACCTCGTGATCCACCCGCCTCGGCCTCCCAAAGTGCTGGGATTACAGGCTTGAGCCACCGCGCCCGGCCAACCTGTTTTGTTTTATTGCCTGGCAGATCGTTACTAACTTTTCATTTACAACCTGTGCTTTTGTTTCAAGCCACAGTTATATGTAATCAAAGTAAAAATTGCCCCTAAAAATGCAAGATTTCAGTAACAGTGCCATTCCAGGTTATACATGCTGATAGGAGGGAAGTGGTATAAGAAAGTCAGGTCAGGTTTAAATAGTAGTGCCCTTCAAAAAGCACTTTCACCTCATTTGCTCATATGATCTTTTAAAATGATTTTAAAGGTAATGCTTTGTTAGGCCATATTTTTAGCATATAGTTATTTTCTATAATTTACATATACTATATAGTAATATTCACTATATAATTTGTAACTGAATGTACAAAATTGGGCGGACAGGAAAAGAGAATAAAAGTAATCTTTTCCGAATGTTATGGTGCTGAAGGTAAGTCATGATAGATAGCTTAGCTTCCCAAGAGAAACCATTGTTCTCCAATCTTAATGCAGATGTGGACAGCATTCCCTCTGATTTTTAAAAGTGGCTAGAAGATGACCATGTCAAATGAATAAAACTGTTCAGTAAGTGCCATTATCCTTTGATTCTGGTAGTTTAGAAAAGCATCAGCTGGGCCGTCATTCTGCAGCTGGTGTATAACACCTCCTGGAAGCACATCCTTTGTTCAGAGAAACTCACTGGGGATGAGACTCAGGGTAGAGTAGGCTTTGCCTAGAGTTGAGGGATGAACAACTTTGTCCCTGTGCTGACTGGGGAAGCAGTATCGTAGCATGGAGAGATACCAAGAGCCACAGACCGACCTCTAGTATGGTGCTTCTCAACCTTAAAACTCTATACCTACCTGCCTTCATACTATAAGGATGCCTTCCTCAAACAAGATTCGGATCTCTCACCCCCTGCCAGAGGGCTATCCTCTGTGCAAACCACTCTTCTGCAAATTTTCCTACCAGCCAAGAACTTTTGTCCCCACTCCCACTCTTGTATATGAAAAGACAAGAAACAATTATACTATTTTCCTAATATAAATTTAAGATACAGGATGTGCTTTTTCAGAATATAGTCCTCTCCCCCAGTATTGTGGCATGACTCCCTGGGACAGAAGTGAGTTCTTTAATTGGTGAATCAAAATTCTAGGAGAATAAAGGATCAGGGATGGGAAGGAGACAGGAGAGAGACTGAAGGACCAAACAGGATTAGTGGAGAAATTTGTAGGCTTTCAGAAGAAAGATCTGGAGCTTTGGAAGCTCCAGGAAGATGCTACAGTCTAAATCCATGGATATCCAGGATCCACTTATTGAAGATAGGAAAACTTCTTTTTTTTTGAGGATAGGAAAATCTCTAATGCAATGTTGTCCCTTTGGACAGAAACGTCTCTCACTAACAGAAATCTAATATGAGTAGCCTGACCTCAGGCTGCAGATATTGAGCTCAGGGGAAAACAATGGGGTCTCAAAAGATCTTTTTGGAGACCAGAAAAACAAAATATATACCATTGGGACATTGCAGCTTTTGGGCATGGGGCAGAAATTAATCACGTTTAAATTTAAATTAATTTAATCAGGTTATTTTCCTACTAATTAACACAACTCGAGAATGGAAATTTTTGGCCAGGTGTGGTGGCTCATGACTGTAATCCAGCACTTTGGGAGGCTAAGGCAGGTGGATCACCTGAGGTCAGCCTGGCCAACATGGTAAAACCCTGTCTCTACTAAAAATACAAAATTAGTTGGGCTTGGTGGCACATGTTTGTAATCTTAGCTACTCAGGAAGCTGAGGCAGGAGAGTTGCTTGAACTCGGGAGGTGGAGGTTGCAGTGAACCGAGATAACACCATTGCACTCCAGCCTGGGTGATAGAGTGAGACCCCATCTCAAAAAAATAAAAAATAAAAAAAAAAGGAAATTTTTGTTGTGGGTAGGCACAAGCAGAATGCATTTAAAAAGAAAAGATGATTTGGGATCCTTTATGAGTAATCCTAGGCTGGCTAACAGAGTTAGTTTGAATGATCAAATGGTGACCAGAAGTTGGTGGCTGATGGGTGTTAAGAAGGATGAGGGCCAGGTGAGGTGGCTTATGGTTGTAAAGGATTACAACCATACATTACAACACTTTGGGAGGCAGAAGAAGAGGATTTCTTGAGGTCAGGAGTCCAAGACCAGCTGGGGCAACATAGCAAGACCCTATCTCTCAAAACAAACAAACAAAAAAAAGATGAGGGCAGAGCAATAGAGATGAGTATAGGATTACAGGAAAAATGCCCGTGACTGTGGTTTCACCTGGCTAATTCTGGCTGGTTCTTTTTCCAAGGTCTCATCTCTGTGCTTTTTATTGCTGAGGTGTTAGACTTTCTTCTTTAGGGGCAGACCTCTAAGACTGTACCTCCATCAACCATACCCCACCTTTACTCTCTGATTGCACTTAAAAAGGTGATTCCAATGAAGCAAATCTAAGTTTGGAAGAAGCTTTGCAAGAGCATGCCCAGGAATAGGTTACTTTCAATTATACAGAAGAACAGAAGCTCTTTTAGGTACTACAGGGTTATATATTTTCCCCGTTGCGTATATGCTCAACAGCTCGACATTGCATTGCCAGATAATTCTCAAACCTGTATTTAAGGACAAATAGATCAGCCATATCTTCGCAAAACTCACAATCTTGGTTTTGCTTCGTCTCATCCGGGTTATCAATCCACATATGCCAAATATTAGTCTGTTTGCAACCATCTGAATTATTAAAAGAAACTGAATATTGATAGTTGCACAACTTTATGATTACATTAAGAGCCACTGAATTGTAAACTTCAAAATGGTAAGTTTTGTGGTATATGAATTATATCTCAATAAAAAAGAAATTGAGTAGAACTGTTGGACCTTAATATCTAAATTATAATTAGATATCACAAAGATAACTTTTAAAGTAATTATAGAAGCGTCATTAGACAGGGTCTGCCTCTGTCACCCAGGCAGGAGTACAGTGGCTCAATCTTGGCTCACTGCAACCTCCACCTCCCAGGCTTAAGGCATCCTCCCACCTCAGCCTCCCCAGTAGCTGTGACTACAGGCACGCACCACCAGCAGGGCTAATTTTTGTATTTTTTTTTTGTAGAGATAAGGTTTCATCATGTTGCTCAGGCTGGTGGCAAACTCCTGAGCTCAAGCAATCTGCCTACCTCGGACTCCCCAAGTGCTGGGATTGATATACTTTTAATATTATGTCTGATAATTAGGAAATTTCTCAAGTTCAGTGTATTACATAATTGGATTACTTGATAATTTGAATTACTCTGATTTTAGGTGAAATCTGTGACTGTTGCTGAAGGACTCATAGAAGACCATTTTGATGTCACTGTGAAGATGAGCACCTATCTGGTGGCCTTCATTATTTCAGATTTTGAGTCTGTCAGCAAGATAACCAAGAGTGGAGTCAAGGTGAGTCTGTGATTGTCACATATGGTGACCAACTTGTTCTGGTTTGCCTGGAACTGGTTTTTTGTTTTTGTTTTTTTTTTTGTTTGAGACAGAGTCTCACTCTGTGGCCCAGGCTGGAGTGCAGTGGCTGGATCTCAGCTCACTGCAAGCTCTGCCTCCTGGGTTTACGCCACTCTCCTGCCTCAGCCTCCCAAGTAGCTGGGAATACAGGCGCCCGCCACCACGCCCAGCTAGTTTTTTGTTTTTTAGTAGAGACGGGGTTTCACCATGTTAGCCAGGATGGTCTTGATCTCCTGACCTCGTGATCCGCCCGTCTTGGCCTCCCAAAGTGCTGGGATTACAGGCTTGAGCCACCGCGCCCGGCCTGGAACTGGTTTTAAAACTGGAAGTCTGGCTGAGCACAGTGGTTTGTGCCTGTAAACCCAACATAAACCCAACAATTTGGGAGGCTGACATGGAAGAATCACTTGAGGCCAGAGGTTTGAGACCAGCCCGGACAACACAGTGAGAACCTGTCTCTGTAAAAAATAAAATAATTGGCCAGGCATGGTTCCTTGTGCCTGCTACTAGTCTTAGCTACTAGGGAGGCTGAGGTGGGAGGATCCCTTGAGCCCAGGAGTTTGAGGCTTCAATGAGGTATGATTGTGCACTCCAGCCTGGGCAACAGAGCAAAACCATGTCTCTAAACAAACAAACAAAGACAAAACCAAATAACGAAATCCTGAAGTCCTGCATCCTGGGAACCTCCTCAATCTCAGGCAAACCGGGATGTTTGGCTAGCCTGTTGTCATGGATGCTCGTTTGTATAGTGAGGTTCTAATAACAACAACGTGGAGAGAGTGTGGCCTGGCCTGAGTCGTGATCCTGGCTTTACCGCAGTCACTTCACTGACTCTCTGACCTTGGCCCTATTCTCTCTGGAACTTAGTATTTACTTCTTTGGAAGGTATAACTTGGATTAGATCCTGCAATGGCCTATAAGGTTGTTTCTGGTTATGGCTTTCTGCAGTTTGGAAGTAAATGTTACTATCTGGCAGGGGATTTCTGGAAATAGAGCAACCTGCTTGGAATGGCCAGGTTTTGGGCCAGGTAACACTGGAATGCTGGAGAGAAAAATCTTGTTTCAAGGCACACTTGTTCCTCATTTGGGTACCATTGCATAGTGGTCAACCAATACAACCATGTGCCATAGCTCGGAATGCAAGCTGGTTTTTCTGAGGGGAGGAAGGGATGCTTTGTGTGAAGATACCTTATGTATTTGTGCTGGTTTTTACTGAGGTCTGAGTAGATGGGGATTCCCTGCTGAATTGCTTTGGGTTCCTTTAGTGCTGAGATTTCTTATTCTTGTGGAGGTATCTTTACTTACCTGGGGATTTGAAGGTGACGCTTGAGACTCGGACGAAGGGAACATTCTTAATTCAGCAGTGAAACTAATCAGCAAAAACACCTGCCCCTTGTTTTGCCACTTATCTGAATCTCTTAGAAATGATTATTTTAATAATGTCTAATCTATACTATTATTTTTCTTTCATTTCTGTAAACACATTAAGCATACATATTATATATCTGTGTCTGGTAATTGTTTTATCTGAAATCTTTGTGTATTTGATTTTGTGGTTTGTTTTTTCTGCTGGCTCTTGCTTATGGTATCTTGTTTCCTTGCTTGTATTATGAATTATGTTTGTGAGCTTATGTTACCTGAGTCTAAAGTGGATTATTCCAGAGAGAAATTGTGTTCGCTCTTGCAGAGTGTCTGGAAGTACTTACTGGTCCAGGGATCACTTTACTTGTAGTTTCCTTGACAAAGGGTAGTTATTTCTAGTTTACCTTTACATTAAAGGCTTGGCCTTTGGGTACTAGCTTTACGTAGGGGTTGTATGTCCTGTTAGACTTTCTACTTTGGGCAGGCCCTGGACTTGGTCTTTTAACTCCTGAGTCCTTCAATGCCATAAGAACCAAAGCTCAAGTCCAGCTGTGTTGGGCTGCTGCCATCAGGGCTAAAGCTGGCTACAGTGCTCTCCTGACATTAGAGGGTCCAGCTGTCATTTTACTTTTGCCTCTAAATCTTGCTTTCTCATTTGCCATCTTATAAACACATTTAAGAAGACTTTATGTATGTTATCCAGCATTTGTTGTTGTTTTCAGAAGGGGGATTAATCAGGAACAGTCAGTATTAATGCAAGAAATGGAATTCCCAATTATTTTCCTTAATATTGGCAACCATATCCCACAATATGAGGACATTAATGTCAGTCTTCTACACAATGTTGAGAGAAGCCACTTAAGATATTTGAATTCCTTTCTTGTGCCTTCCACTTTAGGTTTCTGTATACGCTGTGCCAGACAAGATAAATCAAGCAGATTATGCACTGGATGCTGCGGTGACTCTTCTAGAGTTTTATGAGGATTATTTCAACATACCGTATCCCCTACCCAAACAAGGTAGAGATTTTGTACAGATACTACACATGACGTCATGACGTTTGATGAACACAGTCATAGATTTGTCATTTTAATTGGCGTATCCCTGTGGTTACCTCAGCAGCCCCTCAAGCCACAAAAACCCCAGCAAGTGACAAACCTGCAGTTGATCTTTCTGAGCATCTTCTCACCCTTGATGTGTACAGTAACTTCTAGTGATAGTGAAGAAGGCAGATCTTCATAGAGTTCCTGAGGCACATGGCATGGGGACTCTTTTGCTTTCTGATTTTATTAGTGGGCAGACAGCACAGGGAAGAGGCTACATTTTTCCTTACTGGCATCTGCTTGGCAGGAACACAGAGGATGCTTAACAAACTGTTTTGAATGAATAAATGTATATAGTGTAAGACAATCTGCATTTTCTTTCTTCCATGAGCCCTTAAAACTATTGTATGTTTGATTTTTTAGGTATATGTGGGTCTTGGGCGTTCAAAATAGAGTGGATTATTTTAATTGTTAAGTTTTTCAATTTCCAATCTCCTCATCAGAAGGCTAGAAATGGAGTCAAGAGGCCTGAAGAGGCCAGGCACGGTGGCTCATGTCTTGTAATCTCAGCACTTTGGCTCATGTCTTGTAATGTCAGCACCTGGGGAGGCCGGGCAGGTGGATTACTTGAGCCCAGGAGTTTGAGACCAGCCTGGGCAACATGGTAAAACCCTGTTTCCACAAGAAATATAAAAATATTAGCTGAGTGTGGAGGTGCACTCCTGTAGTCTCAGCTACTTGGGAGGCTGAGTGGGAGGATCACCTGAGCTTGGGAGGTTGAGGCTGCAGTGAGGTGTAATTATGCCACCGCAAATGCACTCCAGTATGGGTGATAGAGTGAGAGCCTGTTTCCAAAAAAAAAAAAGGCCTGGGATGCAAGTCTGACTTTGCCACATTTATAGCAAAGTGACGCTGAGTCACTAAGCTGCTTTTTCTCCATCGTGAAAGATTCTTCAGTCTAGAGCTCCATGATTATGCACGGTTAACTGGTTCAAATACCTATCCGTTCTGAAGATTAGTGTGTTTGGAGGAATGTGTAGCTTTGAGACTGGTAATGTATTTTATTACTTCCTTCCCAAGATCTTGCTGCTATTCCCGACTTTCAATCTGGTGCTATGGAAAACTGGGGACTAACAACATACAGAGAATCTGCTCTATTGTTTGATGCGGAAAAGTCTTCTGCATCAAGTAAGCTTGGCATCACAATGATTGTGGCCCATGAACTGGCCCACCAGGTATAAGCTCGCTCACACTTTTAAAAAAGTATGAACTACGTTTATATTGCTTTTATGGGACATATAAGGCTATTTATATATTATAATTTTTACTCTTTTTTTTTCATAAGAAAAACTGTTTCTCCAAAGCATTAGTTTTTATGTCTTATAATACATGTTGACAGTTTTTTTATTTTTACCTTGATTAAATATTGGTCCTGTAAATGTATGTTAACATTCATAAACTTATATTAGACATCTAAAATATACTTCTTTCTGAATGTCTTTGTTTATGGCTGCCAGTCTAGATAATAGGTATCCAGTCTCCATGGAAATGTGTGAATAAACTGAGACATGTTGTGTTTTTAGTGGTTTGGGAACCTGGTCACTATGGAATGGTGGAATGATCTTTGGCTAAATGAGGGATTTGCCAAATTTATGGAGTTTGTGTCTGTCAGTGTGACCCATCCTGAACTGAAAGTTGTAAGTAATTATTTATCCTTTACATTTTAGGTTAATTTGTTGTTTTGTTCAATATTGCTGGAAAATATTTACTAATCTTTGATTATAGAACTTATAAAAAGATTTCATTGATAACTTCCTTGACAGTTTAGATATGAATCGTGTTGCAGAAATGCTAGTGAACTTTCAAGATATATCACAAAGACTTATTTACAAACTCAGTTGTGAATCTATGATTGTTTGTGAATTGTCCAATTTTATCTTTCTTAATATCAAAGAAATAGAAATAATGGCAACCTAAATATTCCATTTCGTTTTCCCAACCTTCAGGTTGCTCATTGCAGAATTATTAGGTATAGATTGCTGATACCTCAATAGGACCCTACTTGCCAGATCAAATGAGTTATACTTAAGGTAACTGCACATTTGATTGTATAACAACCTAGGCTTCTGGGTCACAAATTTATTGCTTTGGAACTGCTATAGGGTTTAATTTTTAAATCACCATGTTTAACTTAAGAAAATCACATATAGCAAAATTAAACTTATGTAAAAATTTTTTTATCCTACTCCAATGATGCTTTTATTTGTAAATATTTATTCCTATTTTCATCTGCCACATACATTATTTAAAATATACATTTGTGAATATTTATTACTGCCTATTTTCATCTGCCTGTGTACATGATTAGAAAGTACATATCAATATTGCATTATAATGGATCATAAATATTTTCTTATGTTTCTACATTATCTTTAGTAATAAAAATGATTATGGATACGTATTATCCTATTGAGCTAATGTGCTCTAATAAAGCTGGTTAAGCTTCTCCATTTCTTTTTGTTACATGTTTTTAAAGGTAAATATCTTTGCTCTAAAACAGTACAGACAATGACTGGAAATGTTGAAATTACTATGCAGTTTAGTTTCTTGTTTTGTTGCTGTTTGGCTATAGGCATAATCGTTTCGTTTTTAGATTAATATGAATTTTTCTTTATTCTAAAGTATTTAAGATGAACAAAATCTATAATGTTTACCTAAAATCATTGTTTCTTGGGTGGTTTTTAGAATATATTAATTCTATTTTGTTTCATAAATATTAGGAAATATGGAATAAGTTGCCCCCAAAATGTGAAGTATGGACTTCTTGCCTCAGATAAAATGTCCCACCTTTGACATTTTTTATCTAAATGTAAATCATAGGTGATGTTTTCTTTTTTCTGTCTCAATAGGAAGATTATTTCTTTGGCAAATGTTTTGATGCAATGGAGGTAGATGCTTTAAATTCCTCACACCCTGTGTCTACACCTGTAGAGAATCCTGCTCAGATCCGGGAGATGTTTGATGATGTTTCTTATGATAAGGTACAAGTAGATTGAGTAAAAGGACACAGTTTGGATACTAAAGTTATACATACTGGGGTGGAGAAGTTATAGGGAAGGTTGTGGGGTTAAACCCACATTGAATGCCTTCTCTCTTGACATGGCTGGCTGGAGTTAACTCTTTTAAGCCTAACTTGCAGTTTGGCTCATAACCCTAAAGCCTATTTTATGGGAAATTCTTCATATATTCTTTCTTGGGTTGAAAATTCATGGCTTACAGAAACTCTGCTTTTATTTATCATTCAACAAATAGGTATTGATTGAGCATCAACTTCGTACTAGACAAAAATTCCTGCCCTCGTGTAGCTTACTTTTCAAGCCCTTCAGCAATGGTTACTATTGTTGAGATGCAAATAATTGTCTTGCAGTGTGTTTAGTAATAGAGTTGGGAATTGTTGCCAACAGTTTAATGATTGGGAGATTTTATGTAAAATCCAGATTTCTAGCTTCTCTTGGGGAAGAAAAAGGAGGATTTGGCCATGGTATTTCCTTTGTAGCATAAGCTGGAGCTAAGTTGTTGTTCTCTCTTTGTAAGATCAAAGCTCTGCTTTTCCACTTCCCCTCCCATTCCCAACTGTTCTGCTGTCTTCTCACCGAGGCTGAGAATGTGTTGCCAGTTACCATTGTGCTTGGCTGCTGTTTTACTGGTAGCAAACAGAAAAGTCTTTCTGCTTGCATGTTTCCATTGAAAGTACAGGGGAAAAAGGATGTAAAAAAGCGTTCTTCTTATCCTTGGACTATTTCCTTTATTTATATGCCCTGTCATATGCCACTGGAGGCATTTGAGTTTGTGACTCGCCATCCGTGGTAATGGGAGTGGAGGGGAAAAGAGCCCTTTACCCAGGAATACAGGGTGTCTGGGAAGACTCTTGTTCCCTTTCTCCAGCTGCATCAGCCCTCCATGCTCAAGGCTGCCTGGGCTCCCTGGACATACCCACTTTTCCTTCCCTGGCGTCTACCTCTGCTTCCATCTCTCATGCTCCACCCCTTGTTGTACCGGCCTCTCCCTAGTCCTGCCCTGGAGTGGCAGTGGGAGAGCCAGGTAGTAGCTGGAGGTCCAATGTTTAATCTGTACCATTATCCACTCACATGTGAACAAAAGGAGTTGGCAGATGATGCCAATTTGCCCCATGAGGAGGTCTGGCTACTGATAGAAAATAAGGGCCCCAGTGGGCTCACAGCATAAACAATCACATTAGACAAATCCCTTGCCTAAACAGGTCCAGGTTTAACCTGCTTATGCTGTTTCACAAATTGCCAGACATTAACAATGTTACTGCAGTTGCATTTTCAAAGAAATGTGTTTTATTGCAAAAGAATATGTGATTTCAGATGAGATTGCAACCAAACTATAGATAACAATTATTTCTATTATCTTTTCAGGGAGCTTGTATTCTGAATATGCTAAGGGAGTATCTTAGTGCTGATGCATTTAAAAGTGGTATTGTACAGTATCTCCAGAAGCATAGCTATAAAAATACAAAAAACGAGGACCTGTGGGATAGTATGGCAAGTGTGAGTATGTTTTTGAATATCTCTGCATTTGGGATTGACAGGCTTATCATCTTGTTTTGTTTCCCCAGAATCATCTTAATCCCTCTGAGGAGAATAATTGTTTTCTATAGAAATAAGAGTGATGTGTTTAGTTTTGGTTTTTAGATTTGCCCTACAGACGGTGTAAAAGGGATGGATGGCTTTTGCTCTAGAAGTCAACATTCATCTTCATTCTCAGTAAGTTTCTGTATCTGTACATGTTCCCCCAAGCACATTCTTTTACTACATATTCTTTGAAAGATAGCTCTGTGCCAAACTTTCTGAGGTCCTTGATTATATCACCCTCATTCCAGATAAGACTGCATTTAAACTATACAAGACTCATAATCTTTTTCAATTTTTCTTAAAATGTGTCTATACACGAGGGTTGCAGAGCTTTCCTTGGTAATGCTTCTCACTGATACTAATTTCTTCAGCTTCACTTTGTAAAGCAGTGAATTTATGACATGTCTATAGCAGATTATGGCTGCATTGTAGCAGTCAAAAGGATATGTCAGTCATTTCCAGAGCTCTGCATTTGTACAAAGACAATGGCACTGAGCATTCTTGAACACTTGCCATGAATCAGGCACTTGTTAAGCACTTATATGTATTATCTCCTTTACTCTTCGTAATAAACCTGTGAGCCGGGTACTATTACTATCCCTATTTTTAAAGTTGAGAACATGAAATACAAAGACATTTGATTGGTAAATTGCAGAGCAGATATCTGAATTTAGATCTAACTCATGTTTTTAACTGCTAAGCTATAAAATATTCATAACATCTAGTCACAAAACAGCCTGAGTCTCTGTTCATCTGGATTTGTGGGATGTTTTCAGAGGAAGCTGAGGGTGAGTCTGGAGATTCAACAGAATTTTGTCTTTCTTTTTTCTTTTTATATTTTTTACTTTCTTGGCCTTTTTTGTTCCTAGAGATTGCTTTATTCAGTAGTTTCTAGATTTGTCCTGTGGCACATGTTATCTTTTTAGTGATACTCTTTTTTTTTTTTTTTTTTTTTTTTTTTTTTGAGACAGAGTCTCAGTCTGTCGCCCAGGCTGGAGTGCAGTGGTGTGATCTCAGCTCACTGTAGCCTCTGCCTCCCCAGTTCCAGCGATTCTCTTGCCTCAGCTTCCCAGGTAGCTGGGATTATAGGCATGCGCCACTACACCTAGTTAATTTTTGTATTCTTAGTAGAGACTGGGTTTCGCCTTGTTTGCCAGACTGGTCTTGGTCTCCTGACCTCTGGTGACCCACCCACCTCAGACTCCCAAAGTGCTAGGATTACAGGCATGAGTCATCACACCCAGTCTTTACTACCTTTTAAATAATTTCTTAAAAGCTTTTTTAGTATCAAAAACCAGCTCCTTTTGAGTTCCCACTATTTGTTGAATGTGAGTCATCTCCGTATCTTCACTCTCGAAACACAGGCTCTTGACTGAACATTGTTTCCACCTTGCTTGTCTGAAACCAGCATAGTTATGTAGGTACTGAAAACCTGGCACTTTCTCTCCCTTCTCCTCCTTCATTCATTCACATGCCTGCTTTGTGCCCAGTGTTATTGCCAGCCCCAAAGTGTGCCCGGCAGAACTAGGTATGCTCCCTGTCCTTTAGATACGTATGTGTAGTGGAGGAAAATGGCACGCAAACAGTTGGTGCTTTAATGGAGGTGTGATGGCTGGGAACATCACACTGAGAAAGGGATCAGAAAACACTCCAAAGAGGGGAGGTTGGCAACTGGTAGTGACTGAGCACAAGCTGGTGTTCTGTCTTTTCTTAGAGCTGGGTTAAGTGGGTGATGTGTCTGCTTTTTTGTGTGCACACCAGCATTGGCATCAGGAAGGGCTGGATGTGAAAACCATGATGAACACTTGGACACTGCAGAAGGGTTTTCCCCTGATAACCATCACAGTGAGGGGAAGGAATGTACACATGAAGCAAGAGCACTACATGAAGGGCTCTGAAGGCGCCCCGGACACTGGGTAATGCTCATAGAGTAAAATTTGTTTTGTTGTCTAGATAACATCTGCCTTGGAGGATGGAACCTTGTTTTTGAAATAATGCCCTTACCGCTATTGCTAAAATATTTCAACTGCATCTGTGTATCCTATGAAGTTGACTTATACTCCCTGCCCCCATCTTCCCAAAAGGATTAAGGAGGCTTTAAACCTTGGTTTTTCTCAGTAAAGTTGATGATATAATTACTTTAACATTCTCATATTTTGTAATTTGATATGATGGTAATTTCTGGTTACTGACTTGAAATCAGCTCCAACCTAAGCAACTGCTACTAGATTACAATAGCGCCTAGCATTTGGTTGGAGCTGAGGACAAAAAAATTTAGGTGATTTCTGAGAATTATGAGAGACTCAGTTGTCTTCTTCTGAGTTAGATTTGTTCGTCAGCTTAATGCTATAGAAGAATATTATTAGAAACAAGATGCTGCAACTTGATTGACCCTGGATGGATACCATTAAAAAATTCTTTTATCTTGAAACAATTTCAGACGTATAGAGAAGTTACAAGAATAGCACAACAAATTCCTATATATCCTTTACCTAGATACATGTTAACTCTTTATTCCTTTACTTTCTTCTATATGTGTATATATACACACACACACACACATATATATGTTTGTGTGGATATGTGTGTGTGTGTGTGTGTGTGTGTGTATACACCTCCCTCCCCCATCTTCCCAAAAGGATTAAGGAGGCTTTAAATCTTGATTAATCGATATCCATCTATCTACATAGACACCTATATACATATCTCTGTATGTCTATACTTGGCATGTGTTTTTCTGAACTGTTTGACAGTAAGTTGGTGACATGATTCCCCTTCAAACCTAAATGCTTCAGCATAGTATTTTCTAAAAAACAAGAACACTTATGGCCAGTCACGGTAGCTCATGCTTGTAATCCCAGCACTTTGGGAAGCCGAGGCAGGAGGATCATGTGAGGTCAGGAGCTCGAGACCAGCCTGGCCAACATGGTGAAATGCCATCTCTACTAAAAATACAAAAATTAGTCAGGCGTGGTGGTGGGTACCTGTAGGCCCAGCTACTCAGGAGGATGAGGCAGGAGAATTGCTTGAACCCAGGAGGTGGAGGTTGCAGTGAGCCGAGATCCCACCACTGCACTCCAGCCTGGCAACAGAGCGAAACTCCATCTCCAAACAAACAAACAAACAGACAAACAAACAAAAACAAGAACATTCACTTATATAACCATAGCCACAGTACAATTATCCAAATTGGGAAATAAACTTGATACAATACTGTTATCTATAAATCCCATTCAACTTTTTTCAGTTGTCCTAAAAATATCTTTAGAGCAAAACAGAAAATAAATTCTGACTTAAGATTTAATACAGGATCACATATTTTATTTAGTTGTTGCATCCTTTTGGTCTCCATGTTTTTCTGAAACAACTTTTTAGTCTTTTTTGGGCTTCTTGATATTGACATTTTTGAAGAGGACAGGTCAGTTATTTTATAGAATGTCGTTCAGTTTGGATTTTCTGCTGTTTCTCCATGATCAGATTCAGTTTATGTATCATTGACAGGAATCCCAAGGAGGTGATGTTGTGTGCTTCCTAGTATACGATTCAGGAGGCACATGACTCCTGAAGTTAGGCCTCTGAGATGCAATCAGCCAATCACTGTAAAAAGGCTTTCAGGGTTCACTTGAGTCCAAATTCTTAGCTCTACTCAAGGAGTCCAAGAAAAAGAAATAGTGCCTGAGCTGACACTCCCTGCAAAGTTGGAAAACAGACTGGGGATGTTTTGAGAGCTTGGCTGTAGCAGTTTGGGTACTATCTTGTTCTAACTAACCAGTGCCTGGCACATGATAGGTGATTTAATAACTGCTTGTTGAATTGAATCAACAAATGAACAGTCCATCTCTCCTTTCTTTTAGGTACCTGTGGCATGTTCCATTGACGTTCATCACCAGCAAATCAGACATGGTCCATCGATTTTTGCTAAAAACAAAAACAGGTAATTTATTTTGGAAACAACCAGTTTAATTCAAGGAGGAATGTGAAAATGTGTAGGGTTAAAATGCTGTTTCTTTTGCTGTTTATCTCGGTTAAAGAAAAAGGGATCAGATTGAAAATACTTTCTGGTTTCAAAGAAGAATGGCCAGTATCTTGCCAGATAGAGATTATAGTTGAATTATATAATGCTAAAAAGGAGGGATTACCAGTGAACATTCCCTATTACTTTGTTAACATTACTGTTTTATATCATATGTGTGGCCAGATACGTAGTTGCATTCTTTTCATAGATCTATAAATCTCACAAAATTGATGTCTAAAGCTAGTGTTAGCTTTTGTCTATTGAGTTGCTGTTTTCTGGTTTCTGAAAGAAATAAGTGATGATTTCAGATTTTTCAGTATTAAACTCTTCTCTAATTTCCTTTCCCAGTCTCTGATCAGAAAAGCTTTCATCAGGCAAGGGAGCAAATGGAGCTTTGATTTATTTTATTTACTCTAGATGTGCTCATCCTCCCAGAAGAGGTGGAATGGATCAAATTTAATGTGGGCATGAATGGCTATTACATTGTGCATTACGAGGATGATGGATGGGACTCTTTGACTGGCCTTTTAAAAAGAACACACACAGCAGTCAGCAGTAACGATCGGGCGAGTCTCATTAACAATGCATTTCAGCTCGTCAGGTAATACATGCTGCACAAAGTCTCGGTTTATTTCTGAAAGCAGCTGTTATTGTTCAAATTCTTGATTTCTAAAGACAAAAATGATTGATTGACAACAAGAAGTTGAAAGGTGTTTTCCTCCAAGTTCTTCTAACAACCCAAGATTGCTTTTAGCCTTATAATTAACCTCCTGTCTGTGACTACTAAGGCACTTGAAGGAAGGAATCTGTATCTTAATCTTTCTCATTAACAGTTTAGATCATACTGAGGCAGAAGTGTAGATAACCAGGAGATCAACATCCTGGCGAAACTCCTTGCCTTGTCCCTGCGGTGGCGTGGTCCCTCAGCTTCCTCTGGCCCTGCTATACCGGATCAAGTTTCTCCCATCACTGGGTCTTTAACAGCCTTGAAGGCTTTTTAGAAGACTAAGTGACACAGGCCCAAGTTGTTTGCATTACATTTCTTGGATTAAAGAAGGGATTTTTGTTTTCTTTCCTAAACCAGATACCTGAACTTTGCAGTATCTTTATGGAATATAGCTCATAAAATGTAGCCCAACCAAATGATCTCTGAGTGTGTGAGGACAGAATTAACACTACCCCCCCGCCTTTTTTTTTTAATCCCCATGACAACGGTTTTTAAGGAAATGCTCTCAAAGCCTAAAACTCAAAACTTCTTCAACATGTAGGCAGATCTAAAGTCCTAAGAGGAAGCATGCAGGTGGGAAGGATTCTCTCTGTTTCTCCTCATACCTATATCCTTCTGGCCTAAATTTTGAGTGCCTTCTGGTTCTTCTCACCACCGTACTGGGCCTCCTGAAGTGAGAAAAAGCAATGGGGGAGAAAGTTAAGGGTTGCTTACCTAGCTGTTTCTTTCTGCCTAAAAAATTCCCCTCTGTAGAATATTTCTGCTTGAGCCGTAGAGGGCTTTTTCTTTTTTCTTTTTTAAACTTACATAATATATACCCTACCACTGAGGTTTTTAACACTAACCCTCTGTAATGAAGGGTTTCTAAGGATATGCAGTGTCTTTTGAAATGGAGAAGAAAATGTGTTTCCTCCAGGGACTCATAGATTTGACCAGATGATAGTCTGACCAGGCTTCCTAAAGGGTCTTTGATGGAAATCCCTTGCTTACTCTAGAAGTTCAGCACACAATCCCGTGTTACACAGGGACAGATGCTGATGTGATTCTATTCCGGCTTATCCACATGTTAGCCTTGGATGTTACTATGTTTGAGAAACTTCCTCCCTAGTGTAAACATGCCAGATGTTGTGTTACATGTGATAGAAAAGAGACTTATATAGTAGTTATCTATCTGTTTATTTATTTTTTTGGAAATGGAGTCTCACTCTGTCGCCCAGGCTGGAGTGCAATGGTACCATCTCAGCTCACCGCCTCTGCCTCCCAGGTTCAAGCAATTCTTCTGCCTCAGCCTCCCAAGTACCAAGTACCTGAGATTACAGGCACGTGCCACTATGCCTGACTGTTTTATGTATTTCTAGTAGAGACACGGTTTCACCATGTTGGCCAAGCTGGTCTCGAACTCCCAACCTCAGGTGATTCACCCGCCTTGGCCTCCTAAAGTGCTGGGATTATAGGCATGAGCCACCGTGCCTGGCCGTAGTTATCTATTTATAAGTAGTTATCCATTTATATCTGATTGCTTGTTTTGCTAGAAGACTAAAATATATTTTGAAGCAAAATGTTGACTTCCTGGATTTACTTTTAAACCACTAACCACAGTGTCTCTTGTTCAGCATTGGGAAGCTGTCCATTGAAAAGGCCTTGGATTTATCCCTGTACTTGAAACATGAAACTGAAATTATGCCTGTATTTCAAGGTTTGAATGAGCTGATTCCTATGTATAAGTTAATGGAGAAAAGAGATATGAATGAAGTGGAAACTCAATTCAAGGTAAAAGCCTAAAATAAAATAGTTATGTAATTATTATTTCTTTTGTGTTAAAAAGAATGTTAATTGTGTGTGTGTATGTTTGTGTGTATCTTTATATACATATTAAGGAAAAGCAAATATTAATTCAGTATTTAGATAGATTAGCAAAAATTTTTGTTTTATTTGGCACTAAAAATAGGAATGGCATTCTCAGACTCTGCTTAATTTGCATGGATTTGTTTTTTCCTTCCTTTCACAAACCTTTTATTTCATTTTCCTTTCCTACTATGATGGCTGACATTCAGATTTTCTGGGACTCTTCATGGTACTTGAGGAAGAGGCACAAAATTGTTATTCTTGGCAAAATGTCATGAAGTCTTGTTGCATAATTTGCCCTCAAAATTTAGTCATATAAACTCTGAGTTTGTTTTAAAAGTGGCAATTCATCCTGACTTTAAGTAGATAGGATATCTTATAAAAGTTTGTTATGAAAATATGAAAGTCATTCATCATTATTTATTGGTTTTGACCCTTTTATAATTAAATATAAACAGTGCTGCATGATTTATACAGTAAAAGTTAGATTATGCTTTAAAAATTAGCCCCCATCATCTGAGACTATAATGGATTATATTAACATGAAATGACCTGTGACAATACTAGTCCCTGTTCCCCTGTGCAATGCCCTCAGGCCTTCCTCATCAGGCTACTAAGGGACCTCATTGATAAGCAGACGTGGACAGACGAAGGCTCGGTCTCAGAGCGAATGCTGCGGAGTCAGCTACTCCTCCTCGCCTGTGTGCGCAAGTATCAGCCATGCGTACAGAGGGCAGAAGGCTATTTCAGGAAGTGGAAGGAATCCAATGGAAACTTGAGGTCAGTCCTTACTGAATAACCAATTTGTTGATGTGAAGGGTATCTTTTCTGTTTTCCATCATTGGTACTAAACATTAGGGAAAACAAAAAGTGTAAGTGTCTCCCCTGCTGCCCTGTTTTGGAAAATAAATTACTTTTTAAGATTTATCTATGCATCTCTCAACTTTAAGAAATGCTAGGAGGGAACTTCTATGCATAAAAGTCAAATATCTGGGGAGTTAGGATGGTATTGGAATAATTCCCATTTTTGTATAGGCAATGCAAAATCGTTTTAAACTGTGACAGCCATGCCATAGAGAAACACAGGCATTGTATTTTATAGAAGCTTCTTTGGGCTTCTAAAGTCCCTGACAGGGATGCATAGTAATTGCTGATGCTGTCTAAGCAAGGTAGGATTTTACCATATCTGGAAATCCCTATTCAGCTACATTTCAGTCCTTTTACATTTGGAGCTTAAACCCCACCCAGGAAACATTTATGCCAACAATCTACATGCTTCAGCTTAAAGAAATCCAAACAGTGGTCCTACTGCAGTCCTGACTTGTGATCATGGTGTACATTTTGAATATAGTTTGAATTTCTTGGTCTTGAAAGGTGATCCCCTATGGAGTCACCCAGCATCATTAAAGTATTTAAATATGTAGGTATTTATAAAAATGGCATTTCACATTACATTTTTGAGAGGGCTACTTAAAACCTAATTTTAGATAGTTTTCTCTTGTCTTTTTTTTTACAAAGTGTAACTGAAGGAAATTGGTAGTTTTTGTTTATATTTTCAGTTATGCTTCTCTGATCATGGGGACAGTTTAGCAGTTCATAATTGGTCACCATTATGCCTATAAACATACTTAACTGCATCTCAGATTCTCATCTTGTGTTCCTTTCTATAGCCTGCCTATCGATGTGACCTTGGCAGTGTTTGCTGTGGGGGCCCAGAGCACAGAAGGCTGGGATTTTCTTTATAGTAAATATCAGTCTTCTTTGTCCAGTACTGAGAAAGAACAAATTGAATTTGCCCTCTGCACAACCCAAAATAAGGAAAAGCTTCAATGGTGAGTCAGTCATTCATTCATGTTCATGTGGCCAAGGGAAATTAGATTAGATTAGATCATTCTGGCATCTATTTTTGTTTTCTTGGCCAGGAATTGTCTATTCTGCTGGGAACATACTGCAAATCAGCATACATCTAATGAGAAAGGCAAATAATTAGGGAGAACCAGGTGTCAGGAAAAATATTTAAAGGCATATACATTTGTGTATCTTTAAAAAGACAACATATTTAAAATATTTACTAGAGCTACTCTTCCTTAACTATTCTTTTGAGCAAATGAGAGGGTATATGAGAATACTATATAAATGTTAGTTTTTATTATATAGCTATAGTGGGTTTATCAGGATTCTGGTTACCCATTTATCTTTTTAACCTTTGTTATTGGCAGACTTTTTTTTTCTTTTACAAGTAATTTTATTGCAGTGATTCATAACTGTTTCACCACCTATTCATTGCTAACATTTCTTTTCTTAATCCTTTCAGGCTACTAGATGAAAGCTTTAAGGGAGATAAAATAAAAACTCAGGAGTTTCCAGGAATTCTTGTACTCATCGGCAGGAACCCAGTAGGATACCCACTGGCCTGGAAATTTCTGAGGAAAAACTGGAACAAACTTGTACAGAAGTAAGTGGTGCCAAAAATTGTGCTGTGACTGGATAAGTTCATAACCTTACTGTGTTTCAGCCTTGTTGTTTGTAGAAGAACAATAACAGTCTAAAGGTACTTTTTTAAATTAAAGATAGGCAGTAGAAGTACTTAAAAGTATTTGTAGAAAATATAAAACTGGAATTCAGTGCTAATTTGTGAATATGTACAGGGGTGTTTTCCATTCCATCTGGCATAACCCCTTCCTGAGCCCATGGACTGATGAAGCCTTCCTCCTCAGAGTTCAGCCCAGGCCTTCCACGAGCACATTTGCTTGTTTGCATCTGTCATTGTCTAACTCTTATAGCACTTCCTGCCTCTGTCATGTTCTGTTGGATACTTAACTTTTTATTAAGCTGTTGGTGTGTATTATTCTTTAGAGCTAGATCTTAACACATTGGATAGACATCATATTTTGTACTTTCACACCCATCAGTTTTTAGTTAAAAGGTATTATATATAGGAGTCCCTTAAAATATAAGTTAAATGAATATTTCACAACCCGTTTTTGAATATTTCCCTCTCTAGGTTTGAACTTGGCTCACGTTCCATAGCCCACATGGTAATGGGTACAACAAATCAATTCTCCACAAGAACATGGCTTGAAGAGGTAATATATATCTTTTTAATCATAAATGAAAATTAGCTAATTAATATGGGGTAGACAAAATACTTTGAGGGTGTGGTGAGTTAGAAATGGATTTTGTCATTTAGAAGTTATTTTTGGACGGTATGGTACTGACAGCAGCATAAATCAGTGGCAATTAAACTAGTGAAAACTGTGCCTCTTCTCAGACATGTTAAGAGGTCTTAGCTCTGCCATTTAAAACCTTAGGACTTGAAGAAAAATTACTTGAGACAATTAGTTCCTGTTTAAGGATGTTAAAAGTGGGCATTGAGGTATAAATGACTGAAGTGGTCATTCAGCTACTGTTAAAGAGGCAGATCTGAAATCTAGGTTCTTTATAAACCATCCAAGTTCATGGTTCCCTGTCACTTATTATATAACCATCTACCTTCAGACAGAATTTCAGGCAGCTTTAAGATCCATGTATAAAAGAAATGTTAAAATGAAGGACAAAAAGATATATAATGGACAGGTGATAACCATGTGAGGGACTTATGGCTGAGGATAATTCTCACAATTGTCCCCTGAATTTATGACAGAGATTCCTAGAAGTCAAGGAAAAATGAGGAATCAGTACGAGTTATTCTCATTGTCTGGTAAAAGAGAACATGAAGCATACACGTTTTCTACAAAAGCAGACTTTTCTTCAGTCCTAAACTCAAGGACTTTGATATGTGGGCCATTGAGTTCTGTGGTGTCCCTTCTATAATAAGGTTTCACATAGTGAAGTTGTGGAACAAATTTTACATGGCTCTTAAACTATGGTACATTTAGATAAAAGCTGAGAGGCTAATATTAACTTTTTTAGGAGTGGTTCCATTGTGTAGTCTGGTTATACTATTTTCTAGCTTGAGATGGGGAGAGAGCTTTGGAAATGGAAAAGAATTAAGGGTTGTTACAGTCTCGTAGCTTTTTCCAGTTTTCAGTAGCCTCATCCAGGCTTGTCAAATTAACTTGCATATAATAATTCAACCTTGAACTCCAGTGAGGTCTAGAGCAGAGATATTCTGTGTGATGACTGAAGAGCCGTCCAAAGACTTGACCAGAAAGGTAGTCATCCATAGACAAGATCTATAGCAACAAAGCATTTCATTCATTCATTTGTATTCATTCAAGACATATATGCCACACATAGTTTTAGGTTATGTGGCTATAACAGTGAACAGACAGACAAAACCTTTGCTGTCACGGAGCTGAAATTTCTGCTGTGGGAATCAGACAATTACAGACAAATCAACTGATGTCAAGTAGTTACATGCTCTGAAGATGAATAAGGCAAGGAGAGGGATTGGGGTAGAGGGTTGGTGCCGTTTTATAGAATGATTAGGAGACATTTGAGAAGATATTGAAGGAAATGCTGATATCTAGAGGAGTATTGTGTGCAGAGGAAACATCAGGTGCAAAGACCCTGAAGCAGGGCATGAAAATTAAAGAGCCTGAGATGTTATCATAATGGAGAGCAAACTATGGACATATAAAATATAGGAGTCATCCTGAGTCCTTCCTTCCCCACACATCTAATTACACAAGTCCTGCTGGTCCTCTCTCAGCACACGCACTGGATCTTGTGCACGTCTCTCTGCTCTTACCCCCATCCAGTCCTTTCTCATCTCTTGCCTTGCCTATTGCAATAGTGTCCTAACTGGCCTCCCCCTTGCCACTTCGCCAATAGCAAAACATTTTCCACATTTAAGACTGCAAGTCAGCACATAACTGACCCTGGCTTCTTGAACCCTGCCTATTGTTCTTGCAGTAAATTCCAAATCCCTCCTTCCCATGTGTCCACGACCTTGATGACCTGGCTTCTGAGGACCTCTCTGGTGCCAATTCCCACAGGCTCTCCTGGTTTACTCTCTCACAACACTGCAGCCACTCAGTCTCCTTCTGTTCCTGGGCTACCCTTGGTTCTCCTGTCTTTAAGCCTCTGCACTTTTTCTTCTCTCTGCCTGGTTTTCACTAGAAGGTTTTCACCAACTTTTCACTAGAAAGGGGCATTTTATCTTTGAGAGGTCTCGGCTCAAATCACCTTCCCCAAAACCATGCAGTTCAATGCAGGCCACATCTCCCCAGTTACTAGCATACCCCTGGCATATTTTCTTCATAGCAGTTTATTTACAGTAATCATATTTACTGCGTGTATCCCCCAAAAGACTGTAAGCTCCATGAGGGGAGGATGCTTGCCTGATTCACTGCTGCATCCTCAGTGTCTAGCACGGTAATTACAGCAGACGGATGAATAAACGTCAGAGTAAATATTGGTGAACAAATGGATGAGGTTAAGTCCCTGGTACATGCTGGGTTTGGGGTTTTGCACTTTACCTGCATTATATAACTACATCCTTCACCACTGCTCTTAATTTTACAGATGAGGAGACTGGGTTCCATGGAAGTTAAATCATTTGCTCAAATCAAGTTAGTAGGATAAACCTGTTTTCCTATCCCTGTATTGTGCCACTTATTGCACAGAAATTGTTCTTAAAGAGCCAAGTCTGAATCAAATATTCAGTTGAGATGTTGCATTTCCAAGACAGGTGAAGACAGAAGAGGTGATTTTTGGGTCAGGACAAGGGTAAGAGTAATGGTTAGCAGCTGGCTTCGCTGTTGTAGAAGGTCTGTTTTTAGTGGAGCTATCATAACGAGCTCCTTCAGGATTAATGATTTGAGCAATTAGTAAGATTATTGATGTGCTTTGACTGTTGAATAGTGCTCAAAGTGATTTTTAATTGACTGTGAATTAATCTTGTGTTCTGAGCGTGTATGAAGCAGTAGGTTGAGCTACAACTTAAGGTAGACAGTGGAGAAGTATTTTCCAGGTTGCTACAGCAGGAGGCCATGCCTTCTGCTCATTGAAAAGTTGTACTGTATTGACATATAATTTTAAAACAACTCTGCATCATTTAAAATTGAAATCTTATCTTTCTAAAACCCATTCCTACTCCCCTCTTTATTCCCAAACTAATAATATGGTATTATGACATGGATTTCTAAGGAATTGACTATCTGGAATCTATGCTGAATAAATAATACATCTTGGCCTACATTTGCTTCCTGGATACCAAATCAAAAATTGATGGATTAATGCTGTGAAAATTTATAGGAAAAGGGTAATAACCCTTTAAGGTGAAACAGAATTGCACAATGGCCAATCCTGTGGCAAAGCCAGCCTATCTGTCATGTGAGCTCAAGGGGTTAAGATACCCAGAAATGAAACAAGAACAAAGATATTTTTCAGGAGATAGACAAGAGTTTCTTATCTCTTTAAAATCATGGGGAACTTTGAGACAACAATACATGAATTGTAGATTAGGTTAAAAAAATTTGGCAAGGTTTGGGTTTTACCACCATAACTTGCTAAGAATCCCATTCCCCACAGTGTTTCTATAATAACATACAAGGCCAGGCCCATGGAGGAAGACGGCACTTACATGGTGGAAACTGTTTTGCTTGGCAAAGAAGAGATGGCACATTCTGCTTTTTAGATATCATGTTTTTAAAAAATGAAGTTTGCATCTGTGAGTATAGAACAGAATAACACATTAAATAATAGACACAATTAAACCTTAATTATAAAATGGTAAACAGTGAAGTCTTTTAAAGTCTGGCAGCTGGGAATAAACAAAAGAACTGCAGAGAAAAAACACAGAACTTGACATCATGAGGCATGAGCTCATTTCATACAGCTTATGTGTACATAATCCTATTCAGACAGCTGGGACTGCCTTCTATATAGAATTTTGACAAATGCTGGAATTTTGGCTTCAGTTTTAACTAAAGTTACATCTGGTTAATGTAATAAAATTAATTTTTTAAAACTCACTTTTTCCTCACAAGGTAAAAGGATTCTTCAGCTCTTTGAAAGAAAATGGTTCTCAGCTCCGTTGTGTCCAACAGACAATTGAAACCATTGAAGAAAACATCCGTTGGATGGATAAGAATTTTGATAAAATCAGAGTGTGGCTGCAAAGTGAAAAGTTTGAACTTCTGTAAAAATTCCTCCCTTGCCAGGTTCCTGTTATCTCTAATCACCAACATTTTGTTGAGTGTATTTTCAAACTAGAGATGGCTGTTTTGGCTCCAGCTGAAGATACTTTTTTCCCCTTCAACTCATTTTTTGACTGTCCCGGTGAAAAGACTGGCTGTTAGTTTTTCATGAGTGGGCTATCGCTACCATGTGTTTCATTCATCACAGGTGCGGCCCTGCAATGTAAACCCAAGTGTTGGGTTCCCTGCCACAGAGGAATGAAGTGCCTTATTCTTCTCATTTTATATTTTACGCTTAAGCCCCCCAGTGTCCAAAACCCTGTGCCCCACATTTGTCATTCATAAACTGTTTCATCAATTTCCTCGAAAGGCTCTGAATAGTCAACTACTGAACAATGAATACCTGGATCCGAGACTAAGCCAGATGATGGCTGGGTTAAAGCTCTGGCTCTCCCCGCTGACCCCTCCAGACCCGCTGCCTACCCCTCTCTTCCTTGCTCCATGCCCAGGGGCTGACTTGTAAAGGCCAAGTCCTCAAGCTTCCTTGCCCTTTGGATGTTGGTCAGTGGGGAGCCAGAGAGCTGGAGCTGGGGTCGGAGGAGGTAGTAGGTGTTCTTCCCTGATTCCCTTACTGGATGCCTCGGGCTGGCGTCCCCTGAGGGTCTTAGCTCCTGAGAGGGGACCCTCTTTTCCACACAGCCTTCTCCACCTCTGGATTTTGGTAACTGCTCCCTCCTCATCCCTTCAGGATTAGGGGCCTCAGTGGAAGCCTGGCTTTTACTAGTCCTGGCGGGACTTGTGGTTTCCACATAATGTGCTTGTACTTTTGCAAAAAGTCTTTTTATAGAACCCCCCTCAGATAATTCTGAGTGTCATCTATGTCCCTGACTGATACAGTATCTCTTCTGAAAAAGCAGAGTGCATTCAAGTCTGTAGGAAAACCCTTTTCTTAGGGAGGTGATTCTTTTCTCTCTCTGCTTCTTATTTGGCCTAGTTTACAATTTCTAAATAACTAGTTATTGGCATTTACTGACAGTAAATTATTGCAGGGTCACCAATAAATGATAGTACATTGTGAAACAAAATATTTGCTCATATTAGCAAATAGGACATTCTTTGGTTTTGAAGTCTTTTGTGAAGACTTCACACACAGTTGCTTCAGCATACAGTTGCTGCTCGGGTTTTATATATAGATAATAGAAAGCACAGTTTACTAACATGGTAAACCAACAGAGTTCAAGTCAGATAATACCCTAAGAATTAGATTTTATTTCTTATTCTGAAAACTTGCTACACAGGGACTTATCTAACCCACAGTGTGCTGTGTTGCTGACTTGATTAAAGTTGCAGCGTGTTTTGCACCGACTATAAGGTGCGGAAATCCTCACACCTGGCAAAGAATTCAAACTGAACTTTTTGAATATAAGGCAGAAATTTCAAGATACGGGAATATGATTGATATGAAAAATGTCAAAATGTGTTCCTCTAATACACGACAGAATAGAGTGACTTCTGGACATAAATCTCCAATTTATTAAACCATTCACCACAACAAATAGGTATAAAAGTGGAATTGGAATTTTTATACTTGTTTGTTGTAGTGAATGGTTTAATAAAAATAGAAATCACTGGTAATTTCCACCCTTTTAACGATTTCCCTTTTAAAAAAAAATACACAACCAAGATTTTAATGTAAAATATTTTGCTTTAATATTATTTTATGCCTTGATTAATGAAACATGGAAATACTGATTTTCAGTTTTGGTAACCTGAGGAACCTACCTTCATTTGCTTTTGGAAAAGCCCATTTTCTAAACAGATACAATGTTGCCACAACAATGTGCAGAAAGCTTTTTGGTAATAAAAATTGTTCTTTGCCTCTAAGTGGGTATTTGCAATTATTTTCTCCTAACTAGATTGTAAAAAGGGCTGCTTTAGATCCTGTAGCTTACTCCAGTTATTAGTTATTAACAAACACCCAAGTTTTGAAGATATTTCTAATTAAAAAAGAAGGCATATTCAGAGTACCTTAAATAAATGTTTACTTTTATAGGCATCTTTAAACTTCTGGATTTTGGTATGCCATTTAAAAATACTTCTAGATACGCATGGAAATTAGTAATACTACAGCCATATCCTTGCAGACACATCTGTCAGTGTCAAAGGCTTCAAGATTTTTCTTAAAAAAAGAAAACAAAAAAGCAAACACCTCTACTGCCCAAACGGGAGGATTAGATACATAGTTAGAAATCCCTCAGGAAAAGTGTTTTTTCTTTTCTTGTTGCTGCCTTAAAAATAGAATAATGACTATTTCTGATGGACAGAGACATAGCATTTTAAGCTGGTGGAGTGTGAAATCCCACAGGTATGTGCATGACTTTCAGAGAGTTATTTGGCGGGGAGGTTAACAAGATGTGGTGCCATTTACAAGCAGTGTTCTATTGTTTTTGCTTGCCCCGCTGCCACAAGTCAGCTAAGTCATAACAAAAGCTTCAAACTGATGCTAAGGAAGGCCATGCCCTTTGGAAACAAGAAATTCCCAATCTGTTTTATGTTATGTACCTGACATCTTTTCCTGCATTCACTACCAGGAAATAAGGATGAAATTAAATATCAAAATTCTAATTGATGATATCAGTGCAATGTTCAGGAAATATTCATTCAGAAAGACTGAGAAACCATTCAAAGTGGTAGGACATCAGAACCTACTTACACTGCTGTGGGGGAAATGCAGATTTAAAATTATATATATATAATTTTTTTTAAAGCAGAAGTTTCTTTTTGTATTTGGTAAACGTAGGTTCCGTAAAGCCAGATGCTATACAGTGCAAAGACTAATGTGGCAATAGTTCTAAGGACAAGTTGCTGCTCAGGTTTTATGTATAGATAACAGAAAGCACAGTTTACTAACATGGTAAACCAACAGAGTTCAAGTCAGATTAATACGCTAAGGATTAGATTTTATTTGTTATGCTCGAAATTTGCTACACAAGGACTTAACTAACCTATATTTTGCTCTGTTGCTGACCTGATTCAAGTCTCAGTGTGTTCTGTGCTGACTGTAAGATGCACAAGTCCTCACACCTGGCAAAGAAGAGTTCAAGCTGAAAAGGGGTTTGGTGCTTCCTGGTTTGTCCAGGTTACCTGTTATTAATTTATTATTAGCAGCCCAAGAGGAGATATGTGCCCAATGTACAATATCTTATGTTTGACTTATAAACATTATCCCAAAGCAACATCAAATACAGTTCAAAAGCCCAAGAGGAAAGGGGGTAATAAGAAATCAGAACATTGAAGAATGTTTAAAGCATTGTTTTCCAAACACTAACAAAAAAATTAAGTGCAAACTAAAAATACAAATGAGATTTACAGGCACTGTGTGTAGAATGTGCAAAAATTCGCTTAGATTTTCTTTTGTTTTTTTGGTGTTGCTTTAAGAAACTTTATCAAATATATTTATTACAAATATAAAGCTTTCTTTCTCTCCCAATTGAAGGCAATTTAAAAAATTCAAAGTTTATCAATACCCAGTACAATAACACAGGTGAACCAGTCAAATTCATTTTCTTTCTGGAAAAGAAAAACAAACCAATATTTAGGATGTTCAAAGGCTCAACAAAAACCAGTCTAGAAATCACCCAGAACAATTGTTTTGTTGCCAAAGGCTTTTGTTCTTCAAAAGTCACCATCCACCAGCTGAAGATTTTATATGCAGATACCTTGAAAAATTCAAATAAAAAATGCAGTGAATCATTTAATATGTAATTTTCTTGTTACAGGCATAGTAAATACCACTTAGCAAAAGCATTGTATAACAGACAAGAAGGAATTTCCTATAAGTAAACATGAAAGTGGATTAATAGAATTTTTTTAATTTTTGGAAAAATGTTAGAACAGTTCTAACTAATAAAGCTCCTTTTTTTTTTATAGGAAATACAGATAGATCATGGTGAGAGAGCTGAACTCGATTTAACCTATACTTGATTTCTTTTACGCTTTGGTCGGTAGTGCTTGTATGCTTTTAAGGCTTACATTAAGCCTTCTCCTTTCTGAAGATTAAGATAAGGGCCCAGCTCTGAAGATCTCAGAAATTCCTTCATCTGTCCAATTTCTTCAGTAACCATAAATTAGAGTCAGACACAGTACTTTACTTTCCAAAATAATGACAAATAAAAATGGCCAATTTTTTCCTTTGCCCTTGTTCCCAAAACCCTGTAATTTCCACCAGACTCTAAAGGGTACTTCTCCCCACCCCACCACGTACTGGTATTTTGGGGAATACCAATATCTTTATGACATTTTGCTAAGTTGTAACATGCTAATTTTGCTTTGCCACAATAACCTGCAGTAATGAGCATTTGGATTTCAAAGATTCAACTAGCCTCAGATGGTCATTTTAAGTGCCTGGCCTAACATTTTAAAAAGCTTTTAATTACAAGATTAAGGTTTTTAAACATTTCAATAGCACAGTCATCCCATTTAGTGCTTTTGAAGAATGACCGCTTACTCTGTAGAGCTTGCAGTATGCATTTCATGCCAACAGTGTAAAGTGAGCATGAATTACTCAAGAGGTGGACTTCACTTCTCTCGTCTATAACACATGAACTGGCAGAAGGTACAGTTGTCTTCATTTACAAATAAACACCCAACTTACCAGATACTTTAACTTGTATTTCTTTCATCATCTTTTGGCTTGGAAGTTTCCTCTGTTGTCTAAAAGGGAAAGCAAAAACCATCCGTGAGCTCTTTCTTTTCTGTATTAAGTATGAGGAGATGGCCTTCTCAGAATTAGGGGACAAAAGGTGGCAGTCAGTGGGGAAAAATAAGATGGTCCTTTCAGTTTCTCTTCTTCATTTGGCCAAAACATTGTGAGTTCTTCCTCCTCAAGTTTATTAGCCAAAAATAACCTTAAGTGATCCTGATCCTCAATGTATCACTCTCAGCTTTATTGTTTTAAGGCTAGGGTAGGTTACAAAATATGCATAGATGTTCTTAAATGGCAATGTTTCATTCTATGGTGATCCTTCCTTTTCCTGTACATAGGGTCATGGTTGTCCAGCAAATCCACTCATCATATAGGGTTATTATGCTTTCTATTATTTGTTTCTATTATTTGTTAAAGGGCTGATTAAGTACTTCATATAACTGAAATTAAATAATAGGCAAATAAGTATTTAATCTGAGATATAATGGCATAATTGTCAATTATCAATGCTGTTTCCTATATCCCTTAAGGGAATCTACTACAGGAAGATTTTAATATATTTTTTAAAAGCTTTGGTGTAACTGGACTATTGTCTTTAAAGCTAGCCCTTTAACTCCTTATAGCCAGGGGATCATAGTAATAATCATTTAAATCATATGTTCTTGGAATTGGAAGGGACCTAGAAGTTGTCTAATCCAATTTTTATTTCTGATCACAGCTTGAGTAGTTTTAATCATAGGAAGTTTCCAACTTCCATGTTCTAAAATCTATATAAACCACATACTATGGTGGTATTTTAATTAGGGCAAGAAACACAGGCAAAACACAGGCAAATTGAGTTGTGTCAAGAACCTTCATTTAGAATTTTAAAGCACCAGTTACTTAAAAAATATATATGTATTTATAATATATATAATATAATATATATTTATATTATATTTACATTTATATTATATTTATATATTATTTATTATTATATTTATATATCATTTATTTTTATATTTATATATTTTATTTATTTTTATTTTTATTTTTATTTTATTTTATTTTTTTAAATTTATTTAAAAAATTTATTTTAAAAAATTTATTTTAAAAACAAAATTTTTATTTTATTTTAATATTTTAATATTTTAATTATTTTAAATAATAATTTAAAATATTTTAATATTTTTAATATTACTTATTATTATACTTTAATATTAATATTAAATATTATTAATATATACTTTAATATTAATATTACTTTATATTATAAATAATATATTATATATAATATAAATATATAATACATATACACACACAAAAATTCAATTACTTTACGAAGGCATACTCTGGAATAGATAGTACTTTAAGAAATCTTTTATTCTAAATAGATTCCAGTAAGAAACTAAATGACTGAAGTGATAAACCCCACTCTGTGTAACTGCTAAACTAATTTGTAGTGTATTTACTGCTCCATTTACCTTTGCTGAATCCTTTGCTTTACCTCCATTCTTAGGTGCCTTGGAGCTGGAAGCGGTCTTCTTGCGCTTATCCTAAAGCAAAGGAAATGTAATGAGGCTATGGCTATCATCAGTCCATCTAGCAATTAACTAGGCTGCAGTTAAATTAATCCAGACTATTCTGAGATCTCCAATTTAATTAAATAATGGAAGACTTTGGATGTTTTTTCATGATTTTTTGAACAACGGTGATTGTCAGAGAATTGTTTAAAGCAGGAGGGAAAAGAGGATAGAAATAAGGAGGGAAATGTGGGTGACGTCGATGCTCTGCCAATTCCCGTGATGCATGACTCACCCAGACCTTATTTTGCTAATCAAAACAGAGCTCGTCAATGAGATGTTAAATGTTGGCAAGGGTGTGGAGAAAAGGGAACCCTAGTACACCGCTGGTGGGGATGTAGATTGGTATGGCTATGATGGAAAACGGTATGGAGGTTCCTAAAGAAATTAAAAGTAGAACTACTATACGACCCAGCAATCCCTCTTCTGGGTATATACCCAAAGGAGATGAAATTACCCCCTTATAAAGATATCTGCACTCCCATATTCACTGCAGCATTACTCACAATAGCCAAGATATGGAACAACCTAGTTGTTGATGAATGGATAAAGAAAATGTCATGTATATATACATAATGGAATATTATTCAGCCTTAAAAAATGATATCCTGCCATTTGCCACAACATGGATGGACTTGGAAGACCTTATACTAGATAATATAAGCCAGACACAGAAAGAAATGTGATTTTGCTTATACGTAGAATATAGATAAAATAAAAAGCTCAAAAATACAGAGAATAAAACATGGTGACCATGGTAGGGAACAAGAGGAGGAAATAGAGATATAGGTCAAAGGATACAAAATAGCAGATACACAGAATGAACAAATGTAGAGAATTAATGTATAACACGAGGACTAAGGTTAATAAAATTGTATTAGGGATTTTTGTTAAATAAGTAGATTTTAGCTGCCTTTGTCACAAAAAAGTAATTGTGTGAGATGACATATATGTAAATCTGCTTCCCTACAGTAACCATTTTATTATTTCTATGCATGCCAAAATACCATGTTGTAAACCTCAAATATACACAATAAAATTTATTTAAAAAACAAAATAGAGCTTGTCTCTATCAGGACTGGCTTTTGTGTGCCAAAAGAGCAAAAACAAAACCCTGTTTTCAGTGTTATGGAGGAGAAATGAACAATGGAAGCAATCAAGGAAAGCTGGAGCAGGTTACATATAAAAATAAAGTCCATTCACCAAAAAAGGCATTACTTACGAGTTACCAGGGGTGACAGATAGAATGCTGAGGTGGTCTAAAAATTAAAATACCCAATATGGAAGCACTGACAATTCAGTGATCCAGAGCAGTGCCTTACAACAGCCAAAACAATAGCAACCTGAGATCTGCAGAATTAACTCTTCTGAAAATAAGGAGGTACTCATTTCACTTTTCCTTCTATTTGATTTACAAGAGGGTGTAGCTTAAGGGAAAATGCCTCACACTTGTTGAATTACACAGTCGTTTCTCATTCACTGTTAATCACGTTTTGAGCACCTGCTAAGTACCAGGCATTTTGCTAATGAGGAGCACAAAGGTAAAAGACACATCACTACTGTATAGAATGCACAGCTCAGTGGTGTGATACACAAGCACAGACAGGTAACCAGAGAGCAAGGAGGGCATGGAAGAGAGGCCTCTAACTTTGGCCTGGGAAGGGAGAAGAAGTAAGACAAGAAAGTCTTCCCTAAGGAGCTGACGCTTGAGCTGTGCCCTGAGGAATGAAGAGTCAACCAGTTGGGCTAAGCAGACAGAAAAGGGGAGGAAGCTCCAGAGAGCAAACGAGCATGACAGCGCCTGCTGTAGTTAGGCCCTGCTCTCACTTTAAATGAACACAGACATAGCATTATTGTAGCACAACCATATAGTGTGGAGATATAAAAATGGTGTCTATGGAAATAACAAAGTAGCAGTTAGGAAATAAGCAGTGTTTTATAAGTGCACTGTAAGTAAAATTATGTAAAACATACATATAGAAAAAAAGGAAATCCACAAAATAATACTGTTTTGGGGGCAGTGGAATTATAGGTATGTTTTCTTTTCTTCATTTTCAGGTTCTCTATGTCATCATTTGATTCATTCTACAGTTTAAAAATTATAAGGGCCAGGCACAGTGGTTCAAGCCTGTAACCCCAGCACTTTGGGGGGCAGAAGTTGGCAGATAACTTGAGCCTTGAGCCCAAGAGCTCAAGACCAGCCTGGCAACATGGCGAAACCCCATCTCTACAAAAAAGTACAAAAATTAGCCAGGTGTGGTGGTGCACTCCTGTAGTCCCAGCTACTCAGGAAGCTAAGGTAGGAGGATTGCTTGACTGGAAGCAGAGATTGCAGTGAACTGAGCTCACACCACTGCACTCCAGCCTGGGCTACAGAGTGAGACCCTGTTACAAGATAGATAGATAGATAGATCAATCAATAAAACTTGTGTGTATGTACACATAAACACACACACATTTCAAATAAAGTCTATGTGTAAAAGCACAGTACCTTTGCTGTGTTCTGTGAGGTTTCTGTAGTGGAGGAACAGCTGTCCAGATCTCCTGAGAGAGCATCAATGGGGTCTTGGTCATCTGCAGATTTCTGAGATATGAGTAGAAATAACCATCAGTGAAGAAGCAGAAGGCAAAATGCAATATGGGGTATTTTCCCACTTCACTTACAAATAAAAGATGTTTCTATAAGAAAAAAACTTACTGACATTCTATACTAATAATAATGTATTGTAAAGGAGACAGAAAAACAAGAAAATCTTGATGGCTTTTTTTCCCTCTACTCTTTAATAAACGTCGCTTAGTATTCTCTGAGCCTCAGTTTTCTATCCTAAAGGGCTTTTGTGAAGACTAAATGAGAGTTTAAACAATGGTCACGCACATTTATATGCATGCTCTGGCGAAGTACCAGGCACAGAGTAGGCATTCAATATGTTTTAGTTTTCTAAAATGCCAAATAACCCTATGGCTAGAATAAAACGAAATTTAATGGAAATATATTCCTATGGTCTTTACCTTTGATTCCTCTGATTTCTTTGTAGGTGGCTTCACTGGTTTGTCCTTAAAAAGAAGGCAGACTATTGGTTAAGCATAGATATTTGTAAAGGTTTACTTAGGTTTAGGCAGTAGAGAATCTATTATCCAATGACTTGACTTGGATAAAATGGAGTGTAGACTTGCAATAACGAATAAACCTGGGTCCCCACAATTTCTTTAGCAGCTTTGCTTAATTACTATTCTTTACAATCATATCTATAGACTTGGGGAAAACATATGAAAGAGTCCTGGAAGTGAAAGAAACACTATTTGTGAACCTTCTGCCATCATGTATTGTCACTTATAATTCTACGTAAAGTGTTATAAAAAGTTACTTGTGTTTTTATATCTTATTTACTATAGTTTATTACAGTCAGAAAGTCATCAGGGATTTTTCCCAGTTTCAAAGGCAAGGACCTTAAATAAGAAATTTCCCAAAGAATGGAAGCAGGGTGAGTTGGTACTATCAAAGTGGGAAGGGCTCTAGCAGGATGTGGAATTGCTATCTTGTGGAATACTGAATGCAAGCAAGGAGAATTGGTTCCTGTAATAGGAGACCCTGAAGCTGACAGTGCTATTTAAACCAGGAATCATCTCACCAAAATGAATCAGTACAGAAAGAGAAGGGTGTAATTTGGACTTCCTTGTTTTCTGTTTGATGAACAGGCATGGAAAGGGTTATTTATCATCTAATTGACTCAAAAGTTAGAAACCAAATAGGAAAGAGGTGGGGGACAGGCCTGGTTGACCTACGAAAGACTGGTTTCTATCATGTGGGAGACAAAAGGCCAGGGACTTTTTGGCAGAGAAACAGGATTTGTGATTGGGAATATTGCTTTGCCTGTCTTCACTTGCAATAGTGCTGATGGTGATGTAGAAGAAGATAGGGAGACCCCAGGTCTTGGAGCTGCCTTATTAATTTGCCCTATTAATTATCCCAACACCAGCTCCTTTTCTACTGTCCTTAAACAGAGATTGCTTCCTTTGAAATCCTATCACCTTAGTGATTTTTATAGCCTTTTCTTGAAAGACAGAATCAAATTTCTTGGATTACTCTTAAGCATCAGTGACTGACTGAACAGTATTCAACCCTGTTTATACCACAGAGCCTAGCATATGCATATACAATGATATTGGCTCAAATAAATATTTACCTGCTGGTCAGCTTTGGTGACACATTAAAAGCAGTCAGTCATGATATGTCTTTATGCTACTGTAAAAGAGTACAGCTACTATTTATTTCAAGGAGGTTTGAATTTAAAGATCTTTGTAGCATAAATCCGATCTAGCAATTTGCCTCAGTTTACCTGTCCATTATCATCCAGGAGATGTCTGTATTCAGGTGGGATAGTGTCATCTCTTTCTCCAAGCTTGTCTCTATGTTCAGCTTTTGCTTTTTCCTGTATAAACAGTGAGCAGATAGAATTAATATTCATTTCCTCTTTCACTTAGAAAGTACATTGTCAAATGTAGCATTCAGCATTTGTTGTACTTTTATGAGGCAAAACATATGGTCTGTTTTTATTATTTAAGCAACAGAACAACACAGATGACTTCAACAGACTGCTAGTTGGCTAAAATATATAATCCCATATGCTTCTGTATGTCAATTCATATCTGTGAATTTTCTAGCTATATTTTAAATGGAAATAAATGATTAAATAATTATCCTCAGAAACCATGTTAGGAAATTAGAACCCAAAGGTATAAAATATCTTTTTCTTTTTTTCTGTATGGTTTCACTTTTCTAATAAAAAAAATCAGGCCACTATACCCTGCCATTTAGAGAGGTCATATTTACAACTTTGCCTATTTATAAGCAACCCTGAAGGACGACAGCTAATTTGAATGGGTGTGCTGACTGCTTGTGTTGCATGGGAGGAAGCCACGCATACGCCACACCTACCTCCCAGAATCTCCTCAGGGAGGCTCCGCTGGTGTCTTTGTCACAGATTCAGTGACCTTCCCCTCCAGTGGAGTACAGATTGATTTTTCTACTTCATTATAATTTCATGTTTAAAATATAGGTTAAATTCACATCAATATTCCTATGACAATGACAGAGTCAAGACCCAAGGATTAAAATTTCACTTATTAGTGAATTTTTTTTTTTTTTACCTTTACTTTATCCTCCATTGGTTTGTTCTCATCTGGGTCAGGCTGCCTTTGTCCTAGACTATCGGAGAGTTTATCCAAGGCGTCATCGAGGTCTTTGTCACTCTGCTAAAAAAGTAAATAATGCCGAATTAGTCACTCATTAGCCAAACTGTATCAGAGGCAAATTAGCCCAGGAACTCTATCTTTTCAGCAGGGAACCTGTTTCCTTGGAAGAAAAAGACATCTGGGGCTGGGGCTGGGGCAGGGGAGTAGACAGGGTCAGAGAAGAGAAGGCTAGGAATGGAAGATCAGGAGAAAAGCGGCAGCATCTGTCAACCTCTGGGGTTGGAGGGCCAGCGCCTTCCACCCACCCCGCCCATCTCTTGGTGAAGATCCCCAGGTTAAGGAGGCCTTAGTGGAAGCTTCAGGAGCCACATCCAGTGGGTGACCTGGAGGTCACATAAAGGGTCCAAAAGCAAATGAACCAACCATGTGTGCCTTTCATTTAGAAATTAAACACCATTAGAAAACTGGATATGAAAACAAATATCCACTAATGTTGTCAGATGGTTAGGAAGCAGGATTCTGCAACTATAGAGGGTGAGCGTTTCTTTGGTTCTGTGGGTCCTCTCTAAGACTCTAAGATCTTGAGGGGTGCATTTCATACAGTGCAGCATGACCCGCAGTTTGTGGGAAGCCATGGAGCTGGGCACTGCCATCCTAATACCTCCTAGGACGCAAAACCCCAGAGACAATCTGGGGTCAGGAGAGTGGAAGGGGCTTCTCTGCCACACTGGTATGAGTGGCCTGAAAGACTTCAGAGAATTTCTGAACTGGTGGGGAAACCTCTCTTTTCATCTTTAGGAAGCTCATGGAAGCTAAATTGCAGAAATGGGAGCTGGTATTCTACACGAAAAAAATTATGGAACAACAATGTCACTGTAACTAAGATAGCTTAATTCCTCTAACATTTATTTACTGTATGATTCAGGCAGCTTATTTAACCTCTTTAAGCCTCAGCTTCCTTGGCCATGAAATGTGAATAACAGTAGTACCTATACTCCTAAGTTGCTGAGAAAAGTAAATGATTCAAAAGGCATTTAAAACAGTACTAGTTGTATGTTAGGACCCAACAAATGGTAAATTATTATTAGTATTATTATAGCAAAATCCTAAGTTTTGTTTCAAAATATTTTTCAACACATTGCATTCAAAATTCCACCTCTAAATGAATTCAATTAAAATGTGTTTAATATCTACATTGTATAAGATACCATGCTGAACTCTGTCCAATACTGTATAGAACTTTCCAGTTGATTTTCAAAGTGTTTTCACATACACTATCCAGTTTTATTTGATGCCCACAATGGTTCTCAGTGAACTAAGCAGGCTTTTTGGAGGTAAAAAGCTCAGGGAAGCTGAGTCAGTTGTTTGAAAACAAATTGTTAAAAAGTGAATAGAACCCAGGTCTTGGGACTGATAAAGCTTTTCCCTGTCATGGCTTAGTCACATCCATGATCTTCTATTTTCTTTGAAGCAGTTTTTCCTGTTGGAGTGATTTTATTACACAGATCTTTGAAAGCATGTCTTCAGATGCTTTCAGTGTATGTAACACTGCTAGTAACAATCTAATAATCTCAGCAAAGAAAGCTCCCGTGAATCATCATGGCTTGACTCTTTGATTTCCCAATTTTTTATCTAAATAAAGCTTTATACCTTGTTTTAGTGACATCTTCAAATAAAATGTTAACTAAAAACAAGACTCTCTGATGGGAAATGTGATCAGAGAAGTGTCACTGGAAAACCTACTTCTTAAAGGCAAAAAAGTTTCTGATTGCAAATGTTTACTGATAGCCTCCATCAGGGCAGAATCTCTGGCCTGAATATTAAGAACTGAAGTGTAAATGCCAGCCTAGGTTATTAATGGTTCTTCCTTTCTGTTGCATGGGGACTTTTTTCATTGTGGGTGTGTTTACACACACATGCACACACACACATGCACACACACACATACACACACACGGGGCATTTTACTGGTTTTAAGTGCTTTATTATAATCCAGGATTATAGCTGCTAATGGTAGAGCTGCCTGGGGCCAGGTCTGGGCTTTGTCATTTGTGCCTCTGGATATTTTCAGATGATCCTGAAGCTGACCCAACAGGATGAAAATCCATCAGAATCTCAGACTGCAGCACTAAATATGCTTTGATGCTACATCAAAAGGAATGGAAGCATAGCTGACTTCACTAAAGTTACTTCATCTCCATCTAGCAAATGAGGCACTGTTCTCAAGCAAAGGAGATGGGGATCTGGTTTAGGGCAATCCCTTTATAATTTGATGTTCTGTGGTCTCCTCGGTAATGTATAATTTGGTATTGCACAGGTGATTAGTCAAGGAAGTCTGGAAAAGCTTTGGTCCCACAGCCTTGCCTCACAGCATGTAAATAATTAAAACAATATTGATGCTGAGGTTCTTCTACAGCTGGTATGAAACTGACAAATTTTTACTGGTGTGAATTGGGAAGAAAACAATGCTATTCTATGACATGTTGTAAAATGTTGGTAAAATGTTTGTAGAAGCTCAAACACAACAATTCCATAAAATACACTTGAGGTTACATAATGGGTAGTAAATTATAGAATGTATAAGAAAAAATATAAAGGAGAAAATCAATTATCAGGAAAGCTAAAGAACTTTTCAAATCTAGTAATTCGAATATAGACACAATGCACTTTATTGTACTTTCAATTCTTATAAAGCGACGATATTAAGGTCCTTGACTATGTGTACAATGTTTTCACATATATTGTTTCATTTAATAATATCAAAGTTAATCTCTGCCATCTCCCTAAATCATCAGTCTCGGCTCTTCTGAACTAGAAGGTGCCTGATCTTCCTAATAATTCTGCCTATTTTCATTTGCTTTAAACAGGTACCCTATTTTCTTTCTAGTTGTGGCTGCACAAAAAGAAATATTTATCTCCCAAACAAGATGTGCTGCTTACCGAAGTATCACGGGGTGGGGCTCCAGTGTGGGTGGTTGAAGCTGGGGTTTGGGAAACCACTTCAGAGATGGCAGCAGCAAGTTTAGCATCTTCAAATTTCTTTTATGGAAAAAAATTTTATTAGTGACATGTTGTATATAAAATTATGACCACAATGCCATCACTTAACTATAACTCTTAAAGATAGCTTAATGACTGTTTATTCTCTTGATCCAAATAGACTCATAACATATAATTTTAGAAGAAATTTAAACTCTTCTCTATTGTATTATTTTATACAATTTCCTATTTCTATTTCCTTCTCATATTGATTATTCTAAATACTATGCAATAATATAATAACTTAGAGTTCCATGGTTTGTTTACACATCTCCTGTTGTACATTTAGGTTATTCAAAGTTTTTAGCTCTTTTAAAATTGCTCTGAGTAAGTTCTAGTGAGTAAGTTATGGTGCTGGCTATATTTTGCCAAACTGCCCTCTCAGATGTTGCTAGGAATTCATACTGCGAAAAGCGATGAATATGCATGCCTGCTTTCCTATGGCCTTGCTTGCCAGAATTTGACTTTTAAGACGTATTTTTATTTCTGATAATCAGTGTAAAATGATATACTACTATTGCTTGTATATTGTGGTATATGGTGTCAGGTTTCAGGGTTTTTTTTTCAATGTTAAATATTCTAGAAACTTTCTGAAATAATTTTTGTTTAAAAAATATTGAATATTTGCTTCATTTCAAATACTCCCTTTTGACAGAAACCTTAGGTATAACTGTTGATGAAAAACCAGAAAAAAGTCCAGAACTCTTTGGTGACTCCAACTATGGATAGCTTATTTTGAAAAAAGAGAATTGTAAATTTTACCGAAAGATGGAGAAAAGCACATTACAACGATACCAACATTCAGAAATTTATTGTAGCATGTTATTATTGGAGATCATTTCAACTAATTTAGATAACTATAAGATACTTATTGTCCACTTATACCCTGTAAAGCAGTTTTAGAATGTAATATTTTAGGTAGTCTAAAATGTACTAAATTCATTTTCAGTTATGAGAAATCTTTGCTTATATGACAAATGAAAAGAATAACAAGTTGTCAAATGAAAAGAATGACATATTGAAACATTTGTATTGTCTCTTCTTAATCTATCTGATTGACTTATTATTTAAGCCTTTTAATACTAAGTATGAAACAACCTATGGTCTGGAAATTTGTTTTGCAAAGCTATATGTACATGTTATTTAAGTTCATCTAACACTACACAAAAGCATAAGATGATTTTTCACTCTTTTTAAAAATACTAAATCATATATGTCCATTTCTCAATTTTTCCAATGATTATGCTTTGATCAACATTATTGTATTTTCTATTTATTATTACTGTATAACATATGCTAGTGTTTAGTTGGATTAATCTTACCTAAAAGTATTGAAAAACGCTTTTCAGTATTTTTTTCAAATTTTATACATTTATTTTTCAAATATATCATTGAATAATTTTATTGAGTTATAAAAAGTATCTTATTGCTATTTAATAAAAAATTAATAAAAAATGACTTGAATTGTCATCATTCTTTTTAAGATATTTAGTTAAACTGACAATGTATGGCCTTCAATTTTTTTGTGTCCTTATTTTTTGATCATTTCTCCTTTTGTAGTTTACATAAGTCTGATCTCATATTAATTACATTTTCTCATCTGTTGTTACTAATAAACATGGCATAATGTTACTTACAAATGTATTATCTACAAGTAGTGCTATCCACAAATATATTCAAATGTTTCCTTTTAATGTTTGTCATTTCTTTTTCTTGTGTTGTTAATAATTCTTCCATGCGATAATAAGCAGAAATGACAATAAACTTTTCATAGTTTCTGCTTTTAAGGAAAATGCCTCCATGATATTGAATATTTGATTCTGAAAACTAAAGACTCTTTAACACATTAGGGGATTGCCTACTTTTTAAAACGCTTTTATTTATAATATGAGTATATGTAAAATTTTAAATAGATCTTTTACATGGACATAAATAATTGTTTCTATTTGATATACCACTACAATATATTGACAATTTTTCCAATAATCAATCAATACTTATAATGGCAAATAATTTCTTAACTGTTTGTTATATTCTATGTATGTTGTATGTAATTTTTACATCTACATGTTTAAGTAACTTTAGCTGATACAGTTATATTCGTCACATTTTAAGATTAGCACCATAATTACTCATAGAAGCAATTAGGTGACCCCATCTTTTTCATGACATATTTATCCACATAAGAACTGAGTGTTCAACAGCTGCAGGAGTCATCTTTAAACCTTCAGTAGAAGGAGAGTTTGAAAACCAATGCAATATTTTCTTCAGTCTTTTTTTTTTAGGTTTTGTGAATTATGCAGTTTTATATTTTTGTTTAATCTTAGAAAATTGTTGTACATAGTGTTTCCTAATAATTTAGTTGTACTCTTGTACTGATTATTGTATTTTCTCACATTTATGTTACATTTTATTAGTAAGATTATTTTCTCTATTGTATTTACCAGTGTTTTGTAAAATGTTAAAAATTCATAAAAACCAACTGACTATTGGCATTAAACTAGCAATAATTTAGTTGATCTCATACATTATTATATTACTCTGTTAAAATTTAACTGTATTTTTCATAAGGTTTTTTTCCTTTTGCATTTGCTAGTATTTTGTAAAGTATTTGTTATTTCAAAAGAAACAACTATTGGCCAGTTAACTTTCATGCTGCTAGTTTCATTTCCTGGTATGCTTATTGCTACTTTGTTTTGGGTGGTTACCTTATTAAAACTTTTAGAAATTTCAGTTGAAAATTCAATAAGCATGTGGTTTATCAGGTTTCTCTTTTTCTCTATCTCTATTATTGATGAAGGCGTTTTATGACAATGTGTCACAGGAAAACTGCTTTGACTGCTTCTCAAAGATTTTTACTTGTAATATCTTTGATGTTTTAAAATAGTCTATTATCAATGTGATCTCAGTATTATTAGGGGAATAGTTTTAAGTGTTTCTTTTTACATAGCATTTCTGTTCTGTTTTATTATTCTTAAAGAGCATGGAGCTACTTTTTCATAGATGAACATTAATTATGAGCCATATGTGATACTTTTCCCCCAAAGTTCTTGAAACTTTCCCTTAAATAACTTTCTATTTTGATTATTTGGTTCTCATGATGATTAGTTATTTCTACTTTATTAACTATATTGTTGACACTAATGTTTCCTTTGCTAATTTTCTAAGATTTTTTTTTTTAATGGTTGTTTCATCTCACCATTTCACTGCCATATATCTTCGAGGGGGGCATACAAATTCATTGTTACTTTTTCCAAATCTTTGAATTTCTAAAAGAAGAAACACCCCTAACTATTGTAATAATAATAATGATAGGAGGAGGAAGGGAATTGAGATATTGTTCCCCACTATTTGTTCATCTGTTCTACATCAGTGTAATGCTATGACTCCACATTCCTGGGGTACTCCTCACATTGTATTCTTCACCATGTCTTACAGTTTCTAAATCAAGGCTGGAGTGCTTTGCTGTGATGTGGTCTGTATGGAAGAGGATGAGAGGAAGGTCACAGGATGAGGTGACTGAGCAGCATGATGCTTTTACAGGGGTACAGAGAAGAACAAGCTCTGGTTAGCAAGCTCTTCTTTGAGGGGCTTTATTGCTTCATTCAGCAAAAGCAACAACTTCAGGCAATTCCAAAGAATCATTATTTCTTCTAGTTGTCATTCTGTCTATTCTCCAACTGATATAAATATATTTTCCATGCCACTGTCATAGAAACTGTTACAATCCCTTTTCTAACTGACTGCTAATAATACATTCAGTGGTTTAAAAACTGAGTTCCCAATAAATAGGTAAACTAGACTCCACAAGAAAAGGTTCTGCAGTTATTAAGTTTGGGAACTCTAACAGACTCACTATATATTTGCATATAAAAAGCCATGAAAATCCTACAGTAGAGAAACCTGCTTAACATTACCCAATATTGTCCAAACTTTTCGAGTAACAGAGTTCCCTTTAAGGGACTCTATATTCCACACGGAGCCAAGTTCCCTTAGGAGGCAATTTGGGAAATGGTAAATTGTAGAAATATCAATTGGTAAAGTTGTCTGAGGAGTAATTTTGGATAAACTTACATTTAAATTCTCTTTTCATAGGGGTACTGGTACTTGATATTAGTTACACTACTAAAAGCATCCACTGTGTTGGGACAATATTTCATGGTGCAACACATTTTGAATGGCTACAGTGGGTTGAGGGCCACTAATTTTATGATTGTTCCTCAGTCCCCTAGTCAGATTCTAAGTCACCAGTTTCCATTTATTTCTGCCACTCTAAAACTAAAGAAATAGGCCAGGCGCAGTGGTTCATGCCTGTAATCCAAGCACTTTGGGGGGCCAAGGTGGGTGGATCATGAGGTTAGGAGATCGAGACCAGCCTGGCCAACATGGTGAAACTCCATCTCTACTAAAAACAGAAAAATTAGCTGGGCATGGTGGTGCACGCCTGTAGTCCTAGCTACTCAGGAGGCTGAGGCAGGACAATCGCTTGAACCTGGGAGGTGGAGGTTGCGGTGACCGGAGATTGCGCCACTGCACACTCCAGCCTGGATGACAGAGCAAAACTCTGTCTCAAAGAAAAAAAAAAAAAAAACTAAAGAAATAAAACCAAGACTTTTGGACTTACAAGAGATGAAGCATTTTGTGGACCAGAGAAGTCCTCAGACAAAGCATCCAGAAGGAAGTCTTCACTCATGGGCTGCAAGGACCAGGAAATGTATCAACAAACACCATTGCAATCAGGGCCAAAAGGAAAAGATATCCTTAGAGAAAACTGGTTTGCTTACTGGAAGCTGTTCCTTAGACTCTTTCGGCAGGAGTGGCTTTCCATCTTTATCCTATCCGGGGGAAAAACATGGCATGAAATCATTTTACATTTTATCCAAGTTATGAAACCTTGCAAACATTACAAAGGGCCTGCCTACAGGCTATACGTGCTGTCGTACATTTTAAATTAGATTCATCATGTCAGGAAATAGATTCTCTCACCAGAGAATAAGCTCTAATTAGTTCATGTCAACAAACAGCTCACAAGCACCAGGCATTCCCGAGTCACGGGGGCTGCACAGTGGATGAGGTATGGCTTGTGACCTCAGAAGCCCAGAGACTATCACAGGAGGAAAACGTGCAAGTCAGCATAGTGTGGTATGTGGTGCTGTGACTGGGGTTTGCAGGACAGTGTGGGACAAGTCCTTTACCTACATGGGGGTGGGCTGGTTAACCTTGTAAGCCACACATCTAACTCATAGGCAAGGACTACATGCCAGGCCCTGACCTAAGCATTGGCAATACAACAGAAAATCACAAAGACAAAGGTCTTGCCCTCAGGGAGTTTAACCTGTCGGTGAAACGCTCTGCAACTTATGGTTCAGATTATGTCAAGCTGTAAACGACTCCAGGTGCCACATTTGAATAATAGGACAAAATGAAGAAAGCATGTGGGCTCTTTAGTAAAAGAAGATCTATATACTAATAGGAAATTCCATTTATCCACCTACACAAAAATAAGTAAATACAAAGATATACATATATATTTCACCTGAGAAACTGGTTAAGGTTGGTTTTTGTTTCATTGAAAATGTGAAGTGCAATGGTTTAGAGGTACAAGCTGAGTATCCCTAATCTGATAATCTGAAAACAATTTAAATGCTCCAAAATTTGAAACTTTTGGAGTGCTGACCTGACAACTCAAAGGAAATGCTCACGGGGGCATTTTGGATTTTCAGATTAGGGCTCCTCAACAGATATAAGGCAAATATTCAAAAATCCAGAAATGTCTGAAATCTGAAACAGTTCTGGTCCCCAGGCATGTCAGATGAGGGATATTCAACTTGTATCACCTGCTTCCCTCATGACTGACTTGCGCCTTCTGACCATTCTTCAGGTACAGGGAAAAGCTGAACCTGTGCTTGTTCTCCACCATCTCTTAGCTGTAAAAGCAGAAAACTTCCTAAGTGATGCCTGGGACTCTGGGGGCACTTTTGCTCCCTACTCAAACTGAAATCGATTTTCCATCGCTGCATCATTCTGTGTCTGGAAGGGGAGGTTGTGTCCTGCCCTTGGGGAGCTGAATCTCACTGAAGAGACCTGATGGGAGCATAGCTGGTGAATACCAACATAGGATTTAAATGAGATGAAGCTATTGCCTGAAAATATTAATAGGTAATTACTACTGTGTGAGGTAAGTCAGAAGAAGATGAAATGACTACAGAATAAAGTGATCAGGGACAGTGAATCAACTGCTTCCTTAAACACTACTACTAAATTCAGTAAGGGGAGACAGCAAATCACCAACCAATCACCTATCATGAAGAGAGTTTACCTGCACTTGACCAGCCGCTACTGAATGGGCACCCAGTGGAGACAGAACGTGTGGCCCTTAGCACGCTCTCTAGGAACTTTGCAAAGCAACGTACAAATGAGCCCAAATTAACAGAAACACTGTGGCTGCAACTGAATTGTAAAACACAAGAAACAAATATAAAGGTATCCAGAATAATAAACTTTTAATCATGGAGAGCTCAGTCTAGTTCCTGTGTCTGCTAAATAAATGGGCTAGTGCACATGGATGAGTGAGAAGCAAGAATTTGATATTCTAGAATTGTTAATGAAGTTTAGTTGAATACTCTTTTAAATCTTGGCCTGCTACGAAGATGACTGACATTTCTTAAACTGTCTGTGAATCTGCCTCATTTAAGTGACTGCACTTAAACCACAAGACTCATAATGGGGTCTTCCCCTTTGTTCTCTATAATCTGTACTTTCAAAATAGAGGAAATGGGGCAACTTAACACTATACTCAATGTTAGATAGGTTCTCTTATTTTTCCAACTTACATCTGAAAGTTGCTAATTTTTCTTATATAAGATAATAGTTCCTTATTTTAGTTTTTTTCATTTCTTCTTTTGAGTCAGGGTCTCGCTCTGTCATCCTGGCTGGAGTGCAGTGGTATGATCATGGCTCACTGCAGCCTCTACCTCCTGGGCTCAAGTGATCCTCCCACTTTAGCCTCCCAAGTACCTGGGACTACAGGCACTTGCCACGATGTCTGACTAATTTTTTTGATTTTTTTGTACAGACTGGGTCTCATTATGTTGCCCACGCTAGTCTTGAACTCCCGGGCTCAAGAGATGCTCCTGCCTTGGCCTCCCAAAGTGCTGGGATTATAGGCATGAGCCACCATGCCCGGCCTATTCCTCATTTTAGTTCTCCTATCTACATATGGTTTTTTAATATTTCTGGTATTATAACAAGCTGTGGGTTAGAAAGGAAAACATTAGGCAACCTAGACATTAGATTTCTTTCACTTGAGGATCAAGTCTCATTAGGAATATTTTAGCTTTGTATCTGGTGTTCTAACACTATTAGGAGTAGACTAATACTATTTGGTGTTTGAAATACAAAGAAATAACATCTTTATATTCCAGGTCTGTTCCCAAGTCTCTGTGTTCCGTGTATGAATTCAGTATGAATTAAAATAAAATAGAAAAAGACTCCAGCCTGTTTACCTTGACTTCTTCTAATCTATAGTCAGGGGGAATTGTTTCTTCTTTTTCACCAAGTTTTTCACGGTCTTCTTCTTTGGCCTTCTCCTGAATAAAAATTATACCATTTTCATTGTTAGTATGTTTTTTCTCCCCATAAAATTAATGCTGAGTGACTAGATTTGAGGTAAACAAATTTGTCATTAGGTTAGGAAGTACATATGGCCATATGCTTAGTGTTCCTACAGCAACTTAATCTGGCAGGTTCAGGCACCAGCAGAAAGCCTGCTGGGCTGCAAGGCAGCTGTGAGGAGCAGCAGGCATCTGCTGCTTCCTTCCCAAGTCCCAGCAATGTCAATGCAGGTGGGCAAAGATGAGACTCAGGCCTCTGGTCTGTGCATGTCGTCCATCCATGGTGGGGGTTCAACAATGTGGCTTATTCAGGTTTAGCTTATTAAACAGGATATATGCAATAATAGAAAAAGCCAGCTGGTCATGTTTTATGGGAAATATAAAAAACAAAACAAATGACTAACTTATTTGCAGGGGGAGGAAGTGATCAATGATAGTTATTTTCCAGAAGCATCTCAGTTGCCATTACCTTGACTTTATCCATCACAGGTTTTCCATCTTCTGGATCTGCTTCCTTTTTCCCCAGGCTATCAGCCAAGGCTTCTACAGCATCGTCTGGCACCGTGCCCTTCTGAAAGTGCATTAGTGGATATATTAAGTAGGTGGTTAATCACTCCCTTTAAAACATATGCTATCAAACAATTCAGAAAGGCATATCATTATTTCAGACAAAAGGCACGTTACCTTTTAATAACTTATCAACTGAATTAGAATCCACATTTAAAAAACAAAATGTTTAACATTTGAGCAAATTTGTTATATTAAACATTGTGTACAAATTATATGTTGATACTGTGAAACTTACAAGACCTGACCCACAGTTGGTTTAGAAATAAGAAAGACCATGGATTGAGGTGTACCACAGAGAAGCTGAATACCAGGAAAGAAGAAAGACGTGGTCTTTATGGAGATCATTCCATAGATGGCACAGGAAAGACTTTCAGAGCCCACGAGAGGCCATTCCTCTCCATTTCCTGTGGGACAGCCTGGCTCGTCTCAGAAGAGGAGGCTCGGATGCCTGTTTTCTCCAAGGGGCTTCTACTGACCAAAGGGGATTCAGGGCTGGTTCTGGTGACTCTGCCTGTGACCAACTAACCTGAATGGCACAGTGAGAACTGTCTACTTTTGGTCCGATTGTTCAAAATGAAATGTGCTCCCTCAAAATGTAATGAACTCTGGCCATGCTGGTATTTAAAATGACATTGGATGAACACAGAGGACAAATAGTGTAAAGGGAAAATAAAGCGAATGATCTGTACATTAGTGGCTCATAAAAATCAACTTAATGATTCATGACCAGGACTTTTCTTTTTTAATGAAGAGAACAGGACCAGGCACAGTGGCTCACACCTGTAATCAATCACAGCATTTTGGGAGGCCAAGGAGGGAAGATTGCTTGAGCCCAGGAGTTTGAGACCATTCAGGGCAACACAGTGAGATCCCACCTCTACAAAAAGTTTTTAAAAATTAGCCAGGCATGACGGTGCATGTCTGTAGTCTCATCTCCTCAAGACGCTGAGGTGGGAGGATAGATTTGACCCCAGGAGGCTGAGGCTGCAGTGAGCCGAGATCATGCCATTGCAGTCCAACCTGGATGACAGAATGAGGCTCTGCCTCAAAAAAAAAAAAAAAAAAAAGTGTAACAGTGTGTATATGTGTGTGTGTGTGTGTGTGTGTATTTATAATGCATCATGCACAGAAGGGATAAATACGTTTTTTTTTTTGAGACGGCGTCTCGCTGTGTCGCCCAGGCTGGAGTGCAGAGGCGCGATCTCGGCTCACTGCAAGCTCCGCCTCCCGGGTTCACGCCATTCTACCGCCTCAGCCTCCGAGTAGCTGGGACTACAGGCGCCCGCCACCTCGCCCGGCTAGTTTTTTTTTGTATTTTTAGTAGAGACGGGGTTTCACCGTGTTAGCCAGGATGGTCTCGATCTCCTGACCTCGTGATCCACCCGCCTCGGCCTCCCAAAGTGCTGGGATTACAGGCTTGAGCCACCGCGCCCGGCCAATACTATTCTTTAAACTGCTGCTTCCAGTGTATAGGGATGGGAATGCAATATCAATGAATTTCCCACTGTTTTCTTGGTCAAACAAAAGTGTAAAAGTCCTTGGGTTAAACAATCTCAGAGTTTAATCTTATTATTAAAATCTCTGACCTCACAATGAGCACCTATTAAAATTTTAGGGTAAAAGTATGTTTCTGTTTTATATTTTAGCCATCATTTCAAGCAAGTAAAGCTTTTTTTCTGATAAACTGCGCTGCAAAAGGAAAGATAACCAAAGAGAAGGAGCCTAGGAAAGTGATTTAGCACCACCTAGTGGCTGAACACTGTATGCGTTTTATTCCCAAGAGCTAAAAAAAAAAAAAAAAAAAACAAAAAACCCTTAGGTTTCTAACCTGTTTGGGATTATACCTAAATTAAGCATTAAGTAGTAACAGCTGCAATACTCTAATCAAGGACATCAAGAGTTGCACTGGTACCCAAGTCTTATCCAAGCAATGTGAGTTGCTACATAATTTAAGACACCTGCTCACACTACAATTCTGTTTTCTCATACTCTATGCTACAAAATCCTTGGAAACCACTGCTTCCCCAGACCTGTGCCCTTTGCCAACCTCTTGCTTAATAAATTACTGAAACAGTTAAAGAAAACCTAGGAGAAGAAGCAGACTTAAGAACGAAGGAATCTGGAAACAGGAGTAAGGACTAAAATTTCTATTTCTGTAATATTTGATATTATCAAATTCAACAACTACAACTCAGGTCTCTGGGTTTCCTTAACAAATTTTCTTTTTATACACACAAGAACCACCCAGGGAACACATTCATCTCCTTCCTCTGGTCTGTCTTCCTTCAGCTCTCTAATCTGCATGCCTTTCTTGAGTCCTCTGACCTTTATTACACTCTACAGCTATTCTTTCTGGCTTTCGAGGGTGTCACAATCCCAGAAATGCCAACTGCCTCAGTGACAGTAACCTTGGCAACCATGGCCAGAGTTGGTGGAGTTAAGGCCCTGGAAAGGAGGATGAGGAAGGGGAAAACAAGAGCTTTTTTTGTTTTGTTTTGTTTGCTGTCGAACAATCCAATGCTCAGCTCTACAGTCAGGGTAAAGTTGAGAAGGAATTGAGCCCTCTAAGGCCCTGGCGGTCACACTTGGCAGATGAGGTAGGTGGTGCAGGTGCAGGTTTTGGTTACAAGAGTTCTGCTGGGGAATGCTGGCTACTGTTGTTTTGACTCCAATCACGGCCTCTGTGCCTGCTTTCTTCACCAGAGTCCTTCTAGAGTCCCCCCTCCTCTCCTGTTCTTTACCACTGTGGCCGGGCACCCATGTTGTAAAAAGTACCTGAAGAGTACCCGGAAACCCCCCAAAATTGGGGAGGTCTCATATCCACACTAGGCTTGAAGACAGCTGAGAGCAGGGGCCATATCTTTCATCTCAGCTGAGGCTCTGAAACATCAAGTGGATCAAGGTCAACTCAAAGCCTCATTTCTCTCATCTATTATAGGAGGATGATCAGGACAGACTTCATAGTGTCCTTGTGAAAATTTAATGGGAAGACACTGCAAAGCATTTAGAACAATGGCACAGTAGATGATGAAAGTTAGATGTTCAGAGGGAAGAGGTACTAATTCTGCAGTAATGAAATATAATTCCCTCAGATGTTATTCCCTGAGTCAAATTCTATCATTAACTAAGTGGGGGGGGGGGGACTCTAAAATCAAAAGAAAACAAAGATTCAGCTTGTTATATATTATACTTCATATGAAAATTAGAAAGTGAGAGAGACGCACAAAAAGAAGAAGGAAAGAGAAAGAAATTGAGTCAGTCTCACCTCCTGTAGTGGGGAGAGTGGGGAGGAATCATAATGATTTTAGTGCATGTTATTCTACCAGAAAAGTCAGTAAAAAGTAACTTTGGGCTTTCGGTGGAAATCCAAATAGGCTTAAAAGATGCAGAAAAGTGAAAAAGCAGGATTATCCACAATAGCTGAGGAACTAGAATTTCAGAAGAGTAGAGAAAAATACAGTTGGGAGTAATTTAATTAAAAATTTAAATCTTAGTCTGAATTTCTACAACATCTCTGAAGCCCAAAGAAACAACAGATACTATAATTATATCAGATTTTATTTTTAATTTGTCAGAATAGATAAAATCATGGTAGAGAGCGATGGGAGGAGGAAGAGCACCTTCTCAAGCCACTGCTCAAATGCCCAGGGAGTCACTCACCAAGGTAGCTGGCTCGGGTGGTGCTGACTGTATACTACACATGGAGGTCCGAGACACAGCCTCCGCCACGGGAGCTGGAGCAGCGGCCTTAGATTCCTGAGGAAAGATGCAAATACTCTCAACAACTTTAGAAACATTTGGTTAATAAGACTGAGCAATGGTAGACCAACAAGACACTCTGCTATATTATATGGTGTGAACATGATTCTCTTGAATACCTAAGGATTGCTGAATAGTAAATAAGTCAAAGCATGCTAAGACTCTTCAGCTGCCATTTTTTCCAACTTGGTTTTACTTCTCACCTTAGGCAGGTTACTGAAACTCGTGAAACTGAGTTTCCACATATGTAAAAACAGAACAATGACAGTATCCACAGCTGAAGGGTTCGTAAGGGGCCTATATGAGACAATGCAGGCAAAGTGCTATGCATAGTACCTGGGAACACAGTAAGCTCAATACATTTGAGCAATTATTGCTATTATTTCTATTATTTAGTTGTCATTGTGTATAACAAATATGCCTATTATGTAACATAGCATTATGTAAAATACTGTATTTATATAAATCTAAGAGCACTTTATATACCGCTATGTAGGAATGGAAGGTAGTAATAATAAACCACAAGTTCTCGAAGTGTAATCCCTGAACACCCTCAGCACCATAAGAGCACCTAGAAATGCGGATTCTTAGACCCCCACCCCATGTACTAAGTCAGAAACTTTGGGGGTAGAGTCTAGCAGTCTGTGCTTAAAAAAACTCTCCAGCTGATCCTGATGCATGCTAAGGTTTGAGAACCACTGTCCCATCTTATTTTATCACAAGAATGAAGTTTCAAGGCTGGGTGCGGTGGCTCATGCGTGTAATGCCTGTAATCCTCCCTTTGGGAGGCCGAGGAGGGTGGATCACTTGAGTCCAGGAGTTTGAATCAGCCTGGGCAACATGGCCAAACCCCAGCTGTGCAGAAAATACAAAACTCAGCCAGGCATGGTGACATGCACCTGTAGTCTCTGCTACTCAGGAGGCTGAGGTTGGAGAATTGCTTGGGCCTGGAGATTGAGGCTGGAGTGAGCCAAGACTGTGCCACTACACTCCCAGCTGGGAGACAGAGTGAGACCCTGTCTCAAGAAAACAAAACAAAACAAAACAAAAACAGAAGCAAACCTTTAAACAAATTGTTTTAAATCTAGACATTTATGGAAGCCTATCCTACAGGCAAGGTGCTCAGCAGATGGTCATCAATAGGATATGATCTCTTCGTTCAAGGAGCTTACTACCCATTTAAACTTGGCATAAATGTTAGCGTTAAAGAGGGACTAAAACAGCTAAACTCTTCTTTGTCACAAAGGCTTGAATAGTGATATATAAAAAAAGAACCTACAGATCCTCTGCCATGTTGTGTTCTGCTTAATAAAGGTTGGATGGATACAGTTTAGGGAGGGAAAAGCAGGAGATAAAGAAAGCCATATCTTAGCAGAGGCTTGAAAGGATGAGTAAGACTTTAGCTGATCTAGAATTAGAAAGAAAGGTCAATCAAGACAGAGGAGCCAAGTGAGAAAAGCCAGGGACGCACACATACTTATTGTTCAGGTTATTGACACAGGGACACAGTTTGGTAGGAAAGAAAACAGGGTCAAGAATATGGCAATAGGAACTTTTTTTTGTAGGGATGGGAAAGACATGACGACAGATATGCTTGAGAAAGAATAAGTCCGATGGACATGAAGGAGACTGCAGAAAGGCCACTGCAACCCAGAGGGGAGGGGTGATGACAGCTCAACCAGGTCAGTTACTGAAGCTGGGACAAGAAGGAAGGCATGGCTTCCAGAGCTTTCCTGAAGGAGTCATTGCAGGACTTCAGTTGCAAGAATATCAGGGTTAGGTTGGGGCAGAAAGCACATCCAAAAAGGAAGACAAAAATGACATGGAAAAAACGATGGCATATTAGGCTTTCTAATAGACTGCTTCATGCTAAAACAGTTTGTCTCACTTTTTTTTTTTTAAAGATCACAAACCTCAAAACTAGAGATTTATATGTTTAGAAACGTACTTCTGTCTTTTCAGTTGGCTTAGATGGTTTTTCTTTATATTTAGACGGGTCAAAATCTTCTGAAAGTTCATCAATGAGCTCTGATTCACTCCGAGCCTGTAATATAAGAAGTTCTGTACATTACAAGGGGACTCTTTTTTATTTTGCAAAAAAAAGTTTTCATGGAACAATTATTTTCCCTGATTAACACAATGAGGCCATACTTAACACCAAAGCTAATTTATAAAGGGCGTATTTTTTCATTTATCAACGTTAAGATAAAATTTTCATGAAACAAGTAAGAAATACTTACAAAACACCTCAGTACCGCAAAAGTATTAATGGTTTATTTGGTCAAACGTTTCCTTGATATTTTAGTTTCAGAAGAATTTTGTTTGAATAAAATTGCCTGTTCTCTACAATGAAGATCTGTATAATTTTTAAAAATGTGATTATTTTCCTATTTCCTCATGACTTCTCTTCTGAATAAGTGAAAACATGGATCGTATACTCTGTTCATATGATTATGTGGGATTTTGGCAGGAAAGTTCTGCTACCCCTTGTTCTTTCAGGGGAGTGGTATTAGTTTAGGGCATGTGGAGACTGTCACTAACAACAGTAACATGATAGAAGGGCATGTGATTTAGACGCTGGGACTCAGACTGGACAGCCTGAGTTCTAAGTCCTGGGCTTGGCTTGCTATTTTCTAGCACCTTGACCTTGGGCTATTTACATAGGCCCTCTGTGTCTCAATTTCCTCACTGTAAGATGGGAATAATAACAGTACCGTCCTCATTCACTGAGGACTCACAAAGATAATATCCAAAAAGCATTTGGTGCAGTGCCAGGTACATAGCAAGTGATTAATAAATGTTGCTGATTATATGTGACAGGTTACTACCAACTTAAGGCAAAACAGAATCATCAGAGAATTTGATCAGGATGGATGGTGAGAGTTACACACACAGCCAGAGCTTTTCTTTTCCTCTTTGATCTTTATATTCTTGAAATGCCTGCACTGTGGTTTGTATACAGTAGGCATCAAAAAAAAAAAGTGCTAGCTTAATCTGACTTAAGGGCCCTCTTGACATCAGTTTCTAGTGTGTAATAAATTTTACTAGAAATTTATAGTCCAGTAATGATTTTTGAGGAAGATCATCTTTTTTTTAGCAAATTTATTTTATTTTATTAAAAAAAAGAAAGTATATAATGAAAAAATACAATAAAATAAGATCATCTTTAAAATATAAGGAAAGGAGCCACAGGTATCAGCCAAGTGTTACCATCTCCTCTGCACTTGGTTAGCTTGCAAGTCTGCACAGCGAACTCCGGACTGTCAAAATTATCTTAATTCATACTTTACATGTCTATTGTTCTTTAAGTATCAGAAAAAAATGTATTTCCTAACCTTGGGTTTTTCTTCAGGCTCTGGCAATAGTGGTTTTCCATCTTTATCCTGTAAATAAAATTAAAACTCATTGGAAATGAAATAGAAAATTTTGCTTTCATGTCCCATCAAGTTTGTTTCTGGGAATTCCAGGATATGAGATGTCAACTAATTTTTTTTCTTAAATTCACATGAGTTTGTGTTTCAAATTTACTTTTTATAAAGTATTTAAAAAGCAGCTGAGCTGTAAAAATCAAGATGTTACCAAATAGAATGCACATTTACTTTAAGTTATTAAAAAATGTTTTTCATCTGTTGGATAGAGTAATAGGAAAAAAATTCTTTGGCAATAAAGATGTATGTTTATGAAAGCTTTTAAAAAATCCCAGTTCTCCAACCTAGAGTGAAGAGGTGGATATCATTCCTATAACACTGTTTAGTTTTTTTGGATACGAGGTTTCATAATTTAGAATTGTAACCATTTTCCAACATGTGTTTATATGCATGGTTTCAAAAGTAAATGACAAAAATGTAATGACAGGAGTTAGTCTACCATCCTCACCATAATCAAAAACAATAGCAACAAAACCACCTTAACTTAGCATACTGGTAAAGCCTTGTACATTCATATCTACCCCTCAGAAGACCTATGGTGCTTTTATCCATATAGCATTAAGAAAAAAAAATTATCCCCAGATTGTTCCTTCTAAGTTTAAGGATCTTTTGTAAGAATTGTTAATAAATAAAACATTTAAATTTGTGGGAATTTTAATGACCACATGGTCACTACTTAGGAAGCCAGGCAGGGACAAACTATCCCTCAAGGGGTCTAACTGTAGGGAGCAGAGAAAAAAAGGTTCAGGGTTTTCAGAGTTAATATCTGAATGGGGGACAGGTATGTCCTTTGACAGTGTCAAGGGTACAGATGCAATAAAACAAGATGCAAAGGCAAGATGCTGTTGTCATGCACTGTGGCTAAAAATTTACCGTGGCTGGTTTTAATCTGTACTCAGATGGGATTGTTTCATCATCCTCACCACACTTCTCTAGTTTTTCTTCTTTAGCTTTTGCCTGATGAAAATGGAGGGGAAAAAAAAGTAGTTGGATAATGCACATAATGAGATGATATCACTTCCTCTGTGTACTTCCTGAGTGTTATAGAGAAGACCAAATCTGGTAAACGCATATGGAAGAACTTTGTAAACTACAAAGCACAAGACCATGGTGGGCAGCTGTGAGAAAGGTAGCAGTGGGTGACTGAGCAAAAGCAGCCCAGCCAGGGATCCCGGGGAGCTACCCTGTTCTGCTTCCAGCTGCTGTGACCTTGAGAAGCCACTTAGCCTTTCTTTGGTCCAGTCTCTTCAGCTGTAAAATGTGGCTACTAATAACCCTTATCTAGCTCACTAACTTGTGAAGATCACCAGAGAAAAGTAAATAAAAAGATTCTTTGAAGACAGTAAGCACAGTGCAGCAGTTAGTTGCAATTATTTTAATGGCTTTCATCTGTCTTACTCAACGAGGCCGCTGTCTAAGGAAGGGAGAGGAAATACGACTAATTTTCACATTAAACCCAGTTCAGAAATGGCAGAAGCAGCCCATCACAAATCTTGGCTGATCCATGTATAACTTGTTTTACCTCTTTTAAAAGGGCTCCCTTCAATAATGCCAGGACTTCTCTAGCTTACTAAACCATGAACAACTAGCTGCATTACCAATAAAAGTGTAGTTCTATAGTAGATCACTGACTGCTACGACACAGCACTTGCAATTTAACCTGCTGGTGGGTAGTGTGAGTCCCATAATATGTAAGGAGTACCTATATCAAGGCGTGGATTTAATTTACAAATCAAGGTAGGAGGTTCACTTGGCATATTCCAACCCAACCCACGGCCTCCATCTGCATCTTAGCCTAAGAGTGTGGTTCTTTACTGATTGGTTAGTTGATTAATTACTACTTATTGAGCACTTTTAATGGAACAGGCACTGTTCTATGCTTGCGTTTAGTTTTACTGTTTTACAGAAACTCTCATTAAAGGATGAAGTCATGGTTTCCTTTTAAACATTTCCAGTCATGCTCGATTTGGGCATCTGGAGAAATCCTATCATGGAGCAGCACTCCCCAGGTCAGGGCACAGCAGCCTTCAGGAACACCCAGGGTCACCTGTATTAAGCTGGTCCTCCCCACTAATCTCAGGCTGTGGACAGTGAGAATGACACATGCAGCCAGAGCTTTTATTTTCCTCTTTGATCTTTATATTCTTGAAATGCCTGCTCTGTGGTTTGCATACAGTAGGCATCGAAAAAAAAAAGAGTCTACTGAATTGAAATGGCACTAGACTAGGCAGCCACACCTAAAAATGTGGGAGACTTATAATGGGGTATCATTATAGAATAAAAAACTTTTATTTTATGTTATGGTAGATGACAGGAATACTAAGTAGGCATGGGTTTCCTCTCTGGAGTATTGTGTGGTTTTCCACAGACAGCTCTCTATTCTGGGGTGTGCTGGGGTGTGCTGGGGTGGCAATGGACACTCCTACAGGCTGATAGCGACCTTCCTGAGCCTTCTCATCACATCAGACTATCTAGGATGTAAAGGACCCACTAAGTCTGGTACTAAGAATTCAGGTTAAGAATCTGGAGGACTGACAGATCCTCTTTAGAAACATTTGTACTTTGTATATGATTAAAAAGGAAAACTAGTGATATGGTTTGGCTGTGTCCCCACCCAAATCTCATCTTGAATTGTAGCTCCCATAATTCCCACGTGTCATGGGAGGGACCCGGTGGGAGGTAATTGAATCATGGGGGCAGAGCTCTCCTGTGCTGTTCTCATGATAGTGAATAATTCTCACTAGGTCTGACGGTTTTATAAAGGGGAGTTCCCCCTTCCACCATGTAAGACGTGACTTTGCTCCTCATTCACTTTCCACCATAATTATGAGGACTTCCCAGCCATGTGGAACTGTGAGTCAATTAAACTTCTTTCCTTTATACGTTACCCAGTCTCCGGTATGTCTTTATTAGCAGCATGAGAACAGAATAATACAACTATTATGTCATAAGAATGGAAAAGAAGAGTTCTTTTTGCTGGAATATTAGTTTGCTGCTACTCTGAAGTTTTCTAGAGGAAACTTAATACATTCATACGCATTCCCAAACTAGTTACCCACATGCTTATTTTATGTCACTTTTTTTTAAACATCTGCTTACCTGCTTTTAGTCACTCTTAAGACTCCTTTGATCCTGGGGTTTATAACATGTTTACACCCTCCCTTCCCACATTTATTATCTCTCCTTAAGGGTCTGCAAAAAGCCTGAGACAAAAGTGCAATATATTTGTGGCCCTGTCGCCCTCAGGTGGTAAAGCCACAACTCAGCTTGGCCTCCTGACTCCCCCCAGGGTTCTGCCAACACCACCCTTTCCTCAAGATGACACTGCTTCTATCGGCTACTCTAAGTAATGTATATCTCACACTGTGTTGTAATTAAGTTTCCCTTCTTCCCAGTACATTACTTGGTCCTGGAAGATAGGAACTGCTTCTTTTGCTCCCCTGCGTTCACCATCACAAAGCTTATCATGCCACACTGTGGCCGGTGAGCCCTCCAAGAAAGTCGAAGATAGAAACTGGCCCATCTTAGGCCAGGGTAGTCCTAGACTCAAGGATAGTTGCTGGTAGTCAGGGAGACTCCCCTTCCCTGATGATTCAGAACAGGAAGTGACAGCAGAGATGGAGCATTGTGACAGCAGTGCCTACCAGCTCCCCCAGCCTGAGCTGATGGAGGCAGGGCGAGCTCCTGTGGATCCCAGGCTGCCTTTCCATCTCCCCACAACACTGCCTTGTCAGGAACGGGCAACTCTCTCTTTTCCTTCCTCTTTCCCCCAAAAGGACCAAGTTGAAAAATTCTACAAAAATTATAATTTAATATTAAAACTTTCCTACACCAGATATAAGCTTGTTTTGGTTCAGAGGCTTGTTAAGATCTTGGAGTGTGGTGGGATAAACACTTATCAGCATTATTCTCTAAATATGCAGGAGCTCTAGTTACGGAGTAATCGTTGCTTGATTTTAATTTGAGACAAAATTTTCAACATCTTTCCCCATAGTGATAAATGAAGGATCTTCCCACTCCTTGTATAGACATCTCCCTCTCTTATAAAGAGAAGCACCCAGAACCCTTCTGAAAATACAAATTTCCAATTGCCAAACTTCACTATTTCCTGCCAGGCATTGCCTCCTTGTTATCTTGTTTAGTCAGGTGTCATTGAAGCTCTAGCAAGGGAGATTCATGCTCATTTCAAATGTTAAAATTCTAGCTGTTTCACAAGCAATCACTTAACTATCCCTCTTAGTTGCTAACAACTCAGCAATAAATAAGGCACAATGAAGAATGTTCACTTTTACTCTCCAGCAAAAGTTGTGCAAGAATTCTAAACATGCAGAATGCATTCAGTTTTGTAATGTGCAGACGAACACGCTTTGTAAATCAACTCTAAGGTCAGTACCTCATCGACTTCCTTAATCGAGCTGAGGTCGAGCTCAGGTTCTGCTTGCCGGGTGCCCAGTGAAGCCGACAGAGCCTCCAGTGCTTGATCGCTCATTGTATCCTGTTAAAAGTAAAAAATTCTGTGCATGAAAAAAGACATCTCTGGAGCCTGAACAATCCATTTACTTCTTTGTGAAATACATTTTAGATTATAAACTGAACGTGGATTGGGGAAGTGCTCTAGAAAGGCAAGTTTATTTGAAACCCTGCAAAAGAGAGAAAGGAAAAAGAACTTACCAATGAGTGGAAATTGGGGCTAAGACACGTTTCTATAGTAACAGCGTTCTCTGGGGCACACTTCACCCCTTATTTGGTAAGCTAGACATAAAGCTATAGTAATATTATTATAAAATACTCTTAACAACCACAAAAAAGAAGCAAGCAGTAAACTGTTACCACCCTGTTTTTCTTTTTCTAAAACTGTCTCTAAAAAGGCTTCTGATAACCTTTAGCAAACCTGCTAAGCTGAAAGCAGGGAAGCTTGAAGTGGCCCCCGCTGCCTTCTTCTCTGAAGGCACAATGGCTGATCGTTGGAGGAACTCCCACTCTCAGGGGTGTGGTGCTCACCACTGTTCCCCAGCCTGCCAGATAAAAATAAACTGTCCACTCCAGGAGGGGAGAGGCACAAGCAGCTCTGATAGAAACTGTTCCTGAGCATTATCTTGACTGTTTGCAGAGGAGACATGTGTTCCCAGCCAGCACAGAGCTGCAGGATTGCCTTTGCGATTTGTGAGAATTACGTCATAGTGAAATACAGCTGAGAGTCGGGGGCAGTACCAGCGACATGGTGTCCCTTTAGTGATCCTCAGTGCTCAAAGTCCTTTAGAAAATCAAACTTGAAGGTTTTATGTTCCAAGAGTGCAATTTCTCTGGTTTCTGCCCTTCTGTGTATCATAATGGTGAGATGGTCTTAGGTGACAACCAAGACAACTGTGCTAAAATCATTCCCAGGCAGTTACAGAAACACACAAGGCTTGCCTGGAGATGATTAATATAACCCTCATTGGCTTCCCTATTCCGGATAGACCTGAGAGGGAAAAAATCATGGCTTCTCCTCATGGGTAATGCGCTACTGGCAGCTTCCTGAATGAGCTAGATCAGGCTCTGGAAAGCAACTGCTGTCAGGTAGACTGTGATTATACCTTCTCCACCTTTCTTTTCTTCTCCTGGGGTGGAGCAGCACTTCTGACTGTCCCTGCTGATTGAGCTTTTAAAACTTCTGTAGATTCCTGAAAATAAAATACTAAAGATGAGATTTACAGATGAGGAAACTTTAACTGGAATAGCCTGAACTAAAAAGTTATTCTTTTAAAGTTCAAAATAGTTCCTAACAAGTTTCCCTTAACAACACTAAAAACAATACCTCTTTTTCAGTTTTCTTTCCAGCAGCTGTAGGCGACCCACAGGTGAAGTCAGATGACAAGGCATCTATAGCATCATCTGGCCCCATGGGTTTCTAAAGAAACAGGCACAGTGATGGGTAACTTATGGGAACCGCTGAAGTGGAAGAATGGATAATAAAGCTAGCAAATGAAGAATGCATTTTTCTAATTCCTTTGCAACCAAATGAGATGTGTTAATAAAACAACTTAGATCAAAGTGTATGTTTTGAAGCGAGCGGCTACTCACTAAGTAGGTTTAGTGAATCCTCACTAAGTATTATTTTCCACTTCCCCGTTTCTAAAGGAGTTACATGTTAGAATATTCTCATTCTATTATTATGAACATGCAGTTTATCCTAATACTTTCTTGCCTTCATTCTCCTTCCCCTCAGAAACCCTACTTATGGGACTCAGGAGCACTGAAACAACCCTCACACCAAGCCTTTTCTCTGAACACACAGAAACTCCATTTGATTTGGAGATGAGTTAAATCATAATCCTCAAATATAGAATTGATAGCCTTGTTCCCCCAACCAAAAATATAAAACATATTAATTTAGATCAGAAGACATGTATGTAAACTCACCAAAGAGTCTGGAAGAGGCCCTGTGATCCCTTCCGTTTTCTGAAACAAATATTAATTTGATGATGTTGAGAAGGCAGAATTAATCCTTAAGATGGGCAAAATGTATGGCCCATTGTGGGTTGAACTGTGCCTCCCACCCCAGATCTATATGTTGAAGTCTTAACCCCAGTACCTCAAAACGAGACCTGATTTTGACATAGGTTCCTTATAGAAGTAATCAAGTAAAGGTGAGGTCATTAGGGTGGGCCCTACTCCAATATGATGCGTGTCCTTACAAAACGGGGAAATTTGGACCCAGAGATATGCATAGAAGCACAGAAGGAAGATGGTGTGAAGAGACGTGGGGAGAAGACGGCCATCTATAAGCCAAGAATAGGCTTCAAAGATACCTTTCCCTCACAGCCTCAGCAGGAACCAGCCCTGCTGACACCTTGATTCTAGACTTCCAGCCTCCAGAACTGTGAGACAATCAATCTCTTGTTTATGCCCCTGATCTGTGGTACTTTCTTACAGCAGCCCTATCCAACCAATGCAGTGAGCTTCAGAGTAATGACAATTTCACATGCACCATTATGTTTTCTAACTTTTAAACATTGTAAAAATAATGACATGAAATTATATTCTAAAGAGGAAACAGTGAAATAAAAGTAAATGATTATTTAACTTACAGCCAATAGTTCCCTGTATTTTGGAGGAATTGTGACTTCTCTTTCACCCAATTTCTCTATGTAGGTGGAACTCATTGGATCCTGGAACAAAATCATACACATAGGGATATTATATAATTAATTAGCTGAGAATGCTATATGCATATTCTGAAACTAAAGCATGATTCCATTATTAATTTATGGAAGTACTGAGATGAATGATAAATCATTAAGAAGCCAACAATTTATACAACTACATTTCTAAGTTTACATAAATACCCATATTTAATTGGCTTAACTCATATGTAATGCTAGGAAATATTCAAAATACTAAAGTTGACTTCTAAATACATTTTGTTTTCAAATGTTTTCATTATCTAAGGTTTATAACCAATATAAAAGAACAGTTAATAAGATAATGAGTTTCTGTATAACCCAATACCCAACTCTATTAGCTTTGTCATTTCTAAGAAAACAAAATCATAGAGTGGATGTCTCCTGTTTAGCATTCTCAAACCGAATTCCCTTTCCCTGTTAATCAGAAACAGCCACCATTCCTAACTTTAGCATATCAATTTAAAGTTATTATAGAACACTTTTTACATATGTAGGTATCCATAAACAATGTCCAGCATTACTTTGCTTATTTTCCAGTGTTACATAAATGGTATCATATTCTACATATCATTCTGCATTTTTTATTCAAAATTATGTTTTTGTAATGTATCCATGCTGATACATGAATAATCCATTTTAACCACTATAAAGCACTGAATTTTATTATCCTGTCCTCTATTGAACAAAATTGTTTCCAAACATTTCACCAGTTCTTATAACTCCTTGCACACATGGGCAAGGCCCCCTCCTGGGAATCTCTCTAGAAGTGGACTTCCTGGTTGAAGGGAATGTTCATCATGAACACCCACCAACTATAGGAAGACTATAGGAATTGTCAGACTTTCACGCTTTTGCTAATCGGATAAATGCAAAGCAGTGTTTCTTCTGTGTTTTAATATCATTCTCCTAATTACTAAGGAGAGTTTCATTTTACTTGCTTATTGGTCAGTCAAGTTTTCTCTCAATCTTCTATTGGGTTGTCTTTTTCTGTTTTTTATTCTTTATAATTTCTAGAAACAAATCCTTTGTTATGTCTGTTGCAAATATTTTTGTCTAGTCTATGGCTTTTTTTTCTTTCTTCTTTTGAGATGGAGTCTCCTTCTTGTTGCCTAGGCTGGAGTGCAATGGCACGATCCCAGCTCACTGCAACCCCCACCTCCCGGGTTCAAGCAGTTCTCCTGCCTCAGCCTCCTGAGTAGCTGGGATTACAGCCATGCAACAACATGCCTAGCTAATTTTTTTTTGTATTTTTAGTAGAGACGGGGTTTCACCATGTTGGTCAGGCTGGTCTCGAACTCCTGACTTCAGGTGATTTGCCTGCCTTGGCCTCCCAAAGTGCTGGGATTACAGGTGTGAGCCACCATGCCTGGCCAGCATGTCTTTCTTATAATACCAAGGAAAATACAATTTTAGGAATAGGGATAAGCTGAGGGTGGAAAATATTGAGAAATCAAAACAAGTTCTAGTCCATTATACTTAAATGTTGAGGATGGAAAATAAGTGTGTGACCCAGTGGACCGTGTCCCAGTGTCAATCTTAGCACAACAACAAATGTTTGCTAACTCAATGTTATAATGCAGCTGTGAAAAGACAAACCATTTCCATCCCCAACACTAATTTCTAGTTGCTGTCTTGATACTGACATCATCCTGTTTCTACGCAAATGACAGAACACTAGACATTCTTTTTTTTTTTTGAGATGGAGTCTCTCTCTGTCACCCAAACTGGAGTACAGTGGTGCGATTTCAGCTCGCTGCAACCTCTGCCTCCTGGGTTCAAGTGATTCTCTCCTGCCTCAGCTTCCCAAATAGCTGGGATTACAGGCGTGTACTACCATGCCCAGCTAATTTTTGTATTTTTAGTAGGGACAGGGTTTCTTTTTTTTTTTTTTTTTTTTTTTTTTTGAGACGGAGTCTCGCGCTGTGTCACCCAGGCTGGAGTGCAGTGGCGCGATCTCGGCTCACTGCAAGCTCCGCCTCCCAGGTTCAGGCCATTCTCCTGCCTCAGCCTCCGAGTAGCTGGGACTACAGGCGCCCGCCACCACGCCCGGCTAGTTTTTTTTTTTTTTTTTTGAGACGGAGTCTCGCGCTGTGTCACCCAGGCTGGAGTGCAGTGGCACGATCTCGGCTCACTGCAAGCTCCGCCTCCCAGGTTCAGGCCATTCTCCTGCCTCAGCCTCCGAGTAGCTGGGACTACAGGCGCCCGCCACCACGCCCGGCTAGTTTTTTGTATTTTTAGTAGAGACGGGGTTTCACCATGTTAGCCAGGATGGTCTCGATCTCCTGACCTCGTGATCCGCCCGCCTCGGCCTCCCAAAGTGCTGGGATTACAGGCTTGAGCCACCGCGCCCGGCCGGGACAGGGTTTCACCATGTTGGCCAAGTTGGTCTTGAATGCCTGACCTCAAGTAATCTGCCTGCCTCAGTCTCCCAAAGTGCTGGGATTACAGGTGTGAGCCACCGCGCCGGCCTCACTAGGTATTATTTTGTATTTCATGACCATGGCCTTCTTTGCTCTCCTACCTACTGAGTATGAATTTTTATAGATATCAAGATCACATACTGAAACTTCTGGTCCAGTATACGTTGTATTTTCTTCGGTTTCTTCAGGTCCTCCTAAAGTATCTATTAAGTCATCCAAAGCAGCATCCATGCCTGACTGGAAAAGGAAGAACAGATATTTAAATGTTATTTGTTACACATATTTCACTTTTAGTTTAACTACAAAAAAGCCATTCTGTGTAGAAAAACCACCAAACACCAAAAGTTCTTCAACTCGTTCCCCAAAATAGTTAAAATCTGGTCTCTAACAGACTTTACTATTTAAGTCTCAAAGTACAAATTCTGGGTGGGAAAGATAAAAAGCCACATTCAGGCAAGAAGCACAGTTTCAACAAGTCTACGGGCATTACATACATGAACAAATGTATAAGTTCATTAAAGCTGCCAGTCCAATGCACTGATAGTTAAAAAAGGAAAAGCAAAACAAAATACAGGGAGTTATAACCATGTTGCTCTAAGTGGTAAGGGAAACGCTTGGTATTTATTGCTTATCAGTACTTTTACAGAGTTTCAAAGAAAGAGCCCCTAAAAATCTCTATATGGTACCTCTTCCAAATATAATCTATTTCATGAGTGAAATCACTCTATTATTTCATTCACGTTTTTGTTGTTGTTGTTGTTCACTTGCTTGCCTGAAGAGGTTTACAAAACAGAAATTACCTGAGACATTAAACTTACAAGAACTCACAAGTTTACTCTGTCAATATGGGCTTAAATCAGTATAATTGATGTGGTTTAACTCGTGTCTCCACCCAAGTCTCATCTCGAATTGTAATCCCCATGTGTCGAGGGAGGAACCTATAATCTCCATGTGTCGAGGAAAGGAGGTGACTGGATCATGGGGTGATTTTCATGCTGTTCTGATGATAGTGAGTGAGTTCTAATGAGATCTGATGCTTTTATAAGTGTTTGACAGTTCCTCCTTCACACGCTCTCTCTCCTGCTGCCTTGTGAAGAAGGTGCCTGCTTCCCCTTCCAGCATGACTGTAAGCTTCCTGAGGCCTCCGCAGCCACACAGAACTATTGAGTCAATTAAACCTCTTTTCTTTATAATTACCCAGTTATTTATAATAGTGTCAAAACGGACTAATACAATAATAAATAAGAGTGCCTCTATTTTTTATGTTAAGGATGATTCGTTATGAACAATAACCTGCATTGAAAGGAGAAAACAACAGTCTAGGAAAGGACCTTGTATTATTTGATTTAGATGAAAAATAATTATTTAAATTGTCTTTTTTTTTTTCAACTACCATATTCCCCTGACAATTTTAGGACTCTCCTGATCATGGATATGTGGAATACGATTTGAAGGTTTAGACTGATTCTTTTAGGAATTTCAGAGTAAAGAAGTACCTGACTTCTTTAGTAATATCTCTGGTTAAATAAAGTGTATTTGTAGGAGAGAAACTGGAATGTAAACTGCATGAGATGAAACTGGAGGTTTTTTTTTTTTTAAAGGATTATAATATCAAGTATTACAAATATGAGTGTGAAAACCGTACTTCCAACCCACACTTTCAATATCAGCTTGAAACAATAATTCATTAAAATGATCCTTTAAATTACCCCCTCATATTATTTGCCCACAAGAAATCAGATTTGTTAAATGGAGAGCATATGAGTAACTATCTCATGTAGAAGGACACTGCTGTCTTCGTACCTTTCCCGATGGTTTCTCCGGTTTAGATTCAACTGGCAGAGCTGGGGTTAACGATTTCTTTTCTTTTTTCTGGTGAGAATTGAGAAATTAAAAACTCCTTCTTACATACCTTAATAAAACTCAATACTATTACAAATTTTAAAATAAATTCATTATATTAATAGCATTGATCATACACCGAACATCTGCTCTACAGCAGACACTGTGCTTGTATGTTTTATATCCTTTTTCAGAAGGGCTTCAATTCTATTAGTCTCATTTAGTGATGGGCAAAGCAAAGCTCAGATTAGGACACTTTCCTCAGGTTACACAGTAAGGGACAGAATGCAGATTTGAATCCAAGACTGTTTCTTTCTTCGCTGTTCTTCTCCAGGACCCACAGCCAGTCTTTGCAACATCCATGAATTCTTGCTGTAGGCTGCCACTTTTGGCTTTCCTCTCTGGGTCTTCGCCCCCACACATCAAGACCTCCATATTTCTCACTTCGGCATCTCATTACCTTCTCTTTCCTTAAAACGAGTTTATCGCTCATCATTGCTTCCAGTGCTCTATCAAAGATTGCAAATAACTTTTCCATCTGCAGTTTCCATGCTTTTATCCAGATATAATCTCTGAAATGTGACCCTTGGAGCATCTCTCCCTCCCAGCTGCCACCTTTCAGCACCATTCTGATCCTACTGTGGTATCTATGCCCTTTGTTCTCCATTACCTCTGGCATCTCTTTTACTTTGGTCCCCACTGTAAACACTCTGCACATTTCTGCCCTGTGCTGGTGGTCTTATCCAAAATCATTCTCTATGGCCAGGGGCAAATGCTTTCAGGGACTGGCAGAAACTAAATGGGTGAAGTTGTTGGGTTTAAGATAAAAGGGGACCATATCCCATTTGAAGGTATCCAAATTCAGGCAACAAAGCACAGGAAGAGCACAGGCTCTGACTGGCAAGGTTTGCATGACAGTTGAGACACGCATGGCTGCCTGAGGCTTTAGCAAGTCACTTCTCCTTGGAGATATTAGATAAGTGAATCTATACGAAGTATGAAAACTATTGTTTGGCACATGCTCGCCACTATGTAAGTACTTGCTATGTAATTGTAAGTGCTAAATAAGTGACGGTTACGATTGCAATGCTAGAAACACTGTGGGGGCCACTAGGGTGTGAGCCTGAGTCTGGATAATTGAAACCACTTCCATGATTCAGCCACTACCTCATGCAGATATTCACTCATGTTCTCTCCCGCACCTTCCTCTTCCTTCTCAATGTCTCTCTTCCCCTCCTTCTCTCCCCACTATCTGTCTATTCCATCCACTCTTTCTCTTCCTCTCCCTTTCCTCCTATTTCATTCTTTTCTATTAGAAAACAGTATTTTAATTGTCTTGCTACACAGATTTCTTTGGACATTTCAAACACTTAAATTCAGCCTGTCCAAAATCAGATACATCCCTTTCCTCCTCAAATCCTCTGACATCTGTACTCTTGTCAATGGTACCCAGGGAACTTAGGGACTGGACTGCAAGGTGCCCAGCTCACAAAGGCACTCATTCTCAGGTGCCAACTCTGCACTTGCACAAACCTGACAAAGAGCTCCTAGGGGCCTCCTTTCCCTTACCGTGTGGCTACCAACCTCGTGCAATCAGACTCAGAAGCACCAGGTTATCTTAGATTTTACTTTGTCTTTGCCCACTTTAGTCAATCATTTCCTAAAACCTGAAGATTTTTGCTCTGCAATTCGTCTTGGATAACTCCCCACTTTCTTATTCTATCACAGCTGTAATTTAGGCTAAAATATGACTCATCAGGACTACTGAAACAGTCCCTGACCAACCTTCCATCTTCCTATCTCTATGCTATCCACCTACTGCAGTCCCTTAATCCTTCTGCAGCTCGGATTCAATTGCATAACCCCATCTGTTCTCTCGGGTTCTCAATGGCTACCTGCTGTCAGCTGAATCACTACATGTACAAACTCACCTTAGCATTCTCCACTGCAGTGCTCAACCTGTCTTTCTGGTCTTACAGCCCCACCACTCACTTCCTCTGTGCTTCACCCACGTTGGAATGTACTTTGTGACCAGAACACATCTTACACTTTTCAACACCTTGATGCATTTGCAAGCCTGCAATCCCAGCTATCCTTCCATGCCTAACTGAACTTGGATCTACTCTCTCAAAGCCCTTGTGGATTCCCTGAATTAGATAGAATCCCTTCATTCCCCACCAAATAACACCCTGTGGGGGCCTTTCTTAATCTGATTGAAATACAGTCCCAGGTATATTGTCTTTTCCCCAACCTCTAGACAGGCCAGCCTACAGCTAATGCATCCTGCAGAACCAACTATGGTACTTTATTTAGTTATTTTATTTTTTTGAGATAGTGTTTTGTTCTTGTTGGCTAGGCTGGAGTGCAATGGTGCAATCTTGGCTCACCACAACCTCTGCTTCCCGGGTTCAAGCAATTCTCCTGCCTCAGCTTCCCAAGTAGCTGGGATTACAGGCCTGCGCCACCACACCTGGCTAATTTTGTATTTTTAGTAGAGACGGGGTTTCTCCATGTTGGTCAGGCTGGTCTTGAGCTCCCAACCTCAGGTGATCTGCCTGCCTTATGGTACTTTAAACATGCTATGTACTATAATAAGAAGGCAAGTCATTAAATCCTATTTAATGGGAGAAGAATCAGAGGCAACGTAAAGTAAAATGAATTGCCTCAAGTTCCAGCACAAGTCAATGCACAGAATTCCACATAAGCCTCTCTTAATTTTATTGTTTAGTTTTCACTTATAACACTGGTTAATTTATATCTAGCTCAAAACTGAAAATTTTGATTACATTTAAAAATCTATTTTAGCGGGCCTAACGCTCTGCCTTAAATCTATCCATTTTCAAACTGAAAACATTGATAACATTTAAAAATCTATTTTAACGTATCTAATCTTCTGCCTGAAATGTATCCATTTTCAAATGATTTCATCTAAGCATTCCTCATTGGCACAAGAGCGTGCTGTGTCTTCCTGGGGTGAGGCTATGAGTCTCAAGGTAGTATACAAGTGATCTATTGCAAGAAAAAAACAATTTTAAGTTTGATATTTTCATTTAAAAGTTTTTGTAAATGTTGCCTTTGCTCCATAGGAGACCTGTATTAATTTGGATAAAATAATGTGCCTTTTCTCCCAAAATCCCAGGGGAAAAAATGATGTTTCAGGGAGATGTGCCATATTTTTACCCTAAAAATCATTTACCCTATGACTTTCTTTACCATTTAACCTGTAGCAGGATATCTGTCCCATTTACAGAAGCAAAAGTATAGATAAAACTATATTAGTTTTAAATTTTTCATTCCCATCTTCTCATTCTTCCTTCACTTGATTACTTGTGGCTTCAGATTGATTACATGCTCTCCAAACTGATTACTAGTTCTATATTGCTATGGGTAGAAAACGTAGATAACTTCTCATCTTATATTCCTGGGCAGGGATCGGAAGCAGCTCTTCAAAAAATCTAAGAAAGCTATGCCCACAATCACCCAGCTCAACACATCTACTTCATCCTGAGAGGGCTTGAAATATTTCCTTTGGAAACTTCTCATATCCATTCACGTTGATGTCATGCTTGTGATACACTAGCATCAAGACAGCTGACATCAACATTGAAAGCTGAAAAAGTCTATTCAAATGCTCATGGAAATTTTATTTGCTTTATTTCATACCTATAAATTTGGAATGCAGAGTCTGAGTCAACTCACATTTTAATGTACTTGGTATTGATATCAGTACCTTATATATGGCATGTACTCAGTAAGCATTTATTGAATATATAAATTTAAAAATTATTCTTGGTATCTTGTTCACTCTCTATCCCTTAAATGCATGCTCTTCATAAAATTTTATATATAAACAATGTTCATTTTGCCAAATGATAGGTTACTTGAGCATACGTTTCTTAGAAACTTGAGAAGCACAGAGGCCCACGTTGCCATCTGCTTGTGTGTGCTCACCTTGTCACCCGGCTTGCCAGATGTTGCAGCGACACCAGCAACACTCTCTCCACCAGCAGAAACCGTGTCTTGTGGTTTAGTCTAAGGCAGTGAGGATAAAAGGTTGACAGAGCTAAGTATCTCTGTATGGTTATTATCAAGATTATGAGTTTCAAATGTCACTAACATCTGCCAGTTCACCCACATGGACACCATGATAAGGCAATGTTTACTCACTTCTATTGTACATGGTGCAGTGCTAGGCACCACGTAAAGCTGAACTCAAGAGCCTAAAACGTTCATGCAGGTAACATGAGTAGGTCAATCAGGCTAGGTAGTGACTGTGGTAAACTGGAGTACACATACCTGGTGTAATGGCTGTAGTCAATCGTTGCCAATGTGAGCTCACTGTTGCTAGACAGTCCGATTTTTCAAGAGAAGTTACAATTTGGGATGTTATGTGAAATACCCTGACTTTGATTGCTGGCAATTAATTAAAAATAATTTTTTAACAACATTGTAAGCCAAACAAAATACACATGTGCCTTTTAAGTGGTAGATCACAAATCTATGATCTCTGATATAAAATATATTGTGAAGCAAGCCCCGTTATTATCTTCCAAGTGCTCTCCATGAAAAAGTATTTCTTGTAGATGTTAATTCTTCTAAAAGCTGGCTGCTATTAACCACATAATTATGGAAGCAATTTCTAATTTTTGGCTCTGTAAGTTCAACTCTTCTACAACACGACCCTAAAAATGCTTTAGGATTTCCATTTAAAGAACCAGATAATTCAGGGCACATATGTTCCCCAGTCCAGGTGTGGGGGGGTCCGGGAGGCAGCCTCAATCCAAAGCTGCCTGTCTGGGAGACAGCAGAGCCTGCTGCCCTGCAGTCACAGCTGGTTATTGCTGGGCAGTGGGAGAAGGATGGAGAGAGCATCCCTCAGGCCAATCTGAAGACCTTCTCAGGCCATCCATACATCCAAGTTTCTATAAGTCTATTTGAAAAACCAACAAAATAATAATACCAAATCACTACAATACAAAATATATTCAGCACAGCCCCACAGATTTAACTACACACCTCAGTGTTAACAGGGGAACCGCATCTTATTACCCAGTTGATGTTAAGGTTTTCCTATCAATCTGCTTCATTTACCTTTGGTTCTGTTGATTTCTCTGATGGCTGCTGTTCAGCTGATCTGGAAACTGCTTTTTTATTGTGAGCATCCTTACTTCCTGTATCTGATGCCTGCTTGGGTAGGCTTTTTTGCTGAAAGTACATACACAGGTGCCCACACACATATAAAGACATCGTTAACAAGATGGTAGTCTTAAACATAATACTGATACTTTATAGAATAAAAATTGTTCATAACAGTTGTGCTGTCTGTGGTTCTAAAGCATGTGAATTTGAATTAGTGTGATGTACATGTGACAATTTCACTTTAGGTACAAAATCTGAAATAGTGCAAATCCTTCCCCCAAAATTCAGCAAGAATCACACAAATTGTAAACACTGCTATTGCCACATGATGGCACCATTTTAGCTGAAGAAACTAATATCCAACTATTCATTGTAGGGATTAGTTTTGAATTGATGAAAGATTTTAATTATATCCCACCAAAAGATCTTGCCTTATAATTAAGCCCTGATGATAATAATTTACCTCTGTGTGTTCTTTTGGCTTTCCTTCTTGGGATTTTTTCTCATGAACCACAGACAGCTGTCAATTTCAAAAGATTAAACTTGATTACACTGGAATCCAACTTGTAATACTTTCAGACAAGAACAAGAACAAAATTCCAACTAAAACATTCTGCCTTTTTTCAGGAAAAGAACACTTAGGCCCACTCTTTAAGGTCGCAGAAGTAGACATGTGCTATCAGGTTAATAGTAACCCTGTCAGCAGTCTCTGAGAATGGTGATTATCAGAATAATGAAAAATTTAGTATTTCATCTGAATAATATTTTCAAATACATGTATATCTCTAAATTACTGGTTGTTTTTCACAAACATACACAGATAACACATGAGCCATGTGACTACTGAGTTTGTTGAGAGCTGATCCCACTCTAGAAAATATATTTTAGGCCGGGCAAGGTGGCTCACAGCTGTTGGGAGGCCGAGGCAGGCGGATCACGAGGTCAGGAGATCGAGGCCATCCTGGCTAACATGGTGAAACCCCGTCTCTACTAAAAATGCAAAAAAAAAATTAGCCGGGCGAGGTGGCGGCGCCTGTAGTCCCAGCTACTCAGGAGGCTGAGGTAGGAGAATGGCGTAAACCCGGGAGGTGGAGCTTGCAGTGAGCCGAGATCGCGCCACTGCACTCCAGCCTGGGCGACAGAGCAAGATTCCATCTCAAACAAAACAAAACAAAACAAAACAAAACAAAACAAAAAAACAAACAACAACAACAAATATATATATATATCTTTTTAAATCTCCCTTCATAGGATTTACAGAGTTGTTTTTTTTTCTTTGTTAGTAGAGAAGATCTTATCACCAGAAACCCAATTTTCTTGAGATTCAGTAGATAATCAAAAGTATTTAAAGTGGAATAGAAGACAACTTCTACTTAGCTGCGAATTCTTCACTCTGGAGTACCCTATGTTCTACCATCGCCAGAGCCACCAGGAGGCCTCTACAAAATCAGACAAGCCTCACCTTTCACCCTCACCTGTGCTTGAAGTACCTGGGCTCAAATATCTATGCTTTTCCACAGGAAATCTTGTGGTCTTATCTTAGTACTTGCTTTAAGTGCTTGACAAAATAAAACGCAGCACCTTATTGAAGAGAAACATTTGTGTTGCCGTACACACCCTGGTGTTCACCTCCACACACAGGCAGAATGGCATTCATTCTGGACAGTCATGGGTCAGGAAAGCAACAGAAGCTAGCCTTCTGTGTAACTGTTAACCAGTTCCACCAACTGAGATAAGATTGTCACGATAAACCCAGCCAGCCTCTTAGGAAAGGTTCTCATCTGTAAGTCACCTAGGTGCTGAGTTCAGCAGACGCCTTATTCTTGATGTCTCACTGGAATTGGAATTGGATATTCACTACTCTTTGCCTTTTTTCCTTTGTTCCTCTTGCTTTTTTCTTTTTTAAAATAATCACTATACATATAACAAAAAACTAGATTTGAACAAAATACTTCTGAAATAGAGTTTTCATCTATAAATTATTGTATATTCTTTTTAACAATATATGGACTTAATGTTATGAATATTTCATATATCCTACATGTACACAGTCATTCAAAAGGGTAGTCCAAAAATTAATTAAATTAGCCAGCAACCCCCTTTACCATTCACAGCAGTGCCAAGGTAGGAAGTTGATTATTCATTATTATTAAAAAGAATCCAAATATCTCACTAGCAGACTTAAACTGTTTACCTTGGTTGATTGTGATTTCTTCTCAGGTTCTGTTTTTACAGCCTAAATTCAGAAAAAGAAACAAAAAGGAAGAAAGAAAAGAAAGATAGACATAGTTTACAAAGATTATCATAGATTTTCTTCAACTGAGGAAACTCAGATGATTTTTAATGTAATTATAAACATTATCAGTTAAGTTTGTCACACTTTGCTTGAAATTGCAACTCTTTAGATAAACAATTATGTATACTAGTTAATATTCTGCTCTTACTATTCAGGGAGCAATTTATATCTTCTTGCTAGGTATATCAAAGATACATAAAGATTTATTACTATTTACATTGTAACAAATACATGTAGTACAGAAAATAAAAACCCTCATCACAAAGCCAAGGGCACTGTGTTTCCATGCCACTAACAAGGTGTTTTTATCAGTGAAATACTCATCACGGGTTTTGGCTGACAGTGTAAAACAATGGGTTGGTGACAGAATTGAGGGCACAGAAAGCAGTGAAAATTATTTTTAGTGCCAGAATGTGGCTGATGGGCAGCTAAGCCTACAGAAAATCCATGATGGTATCTCAGTGTTAACAGAAGACTGTGAATTGCAGCTATTAGCACATGCTGAGCGGGTGATGTAACCATTAGTAAACAGAGATGCCCTAGTGCAATGAACAACATCACCTGTTTTTTGTGTTTTTTCTTGTTAGGAAGATGTGGTCCTTCCATCTGTTGGCTGACTGGAATGGCCTAATATAAGAGCACAGCCCCAGGTATAATTTTATTTTATCTGTCAGTCAAATAAGTAACATGTACAAAAAGGGTTAAAATGATTATATCAAGATTCATTCTATTCATCTATTGCATCTACTCGATGCATATATGTATGACTCCAAGAAGTAGTAGGCACACTTACATTCTAAGGTCCTAAGCAAATGTTTCAGTTTGTGTTTACATTTTTTCAGTGAAGGTTTTTTTAGCGAAGGTTTCCATTAATAAAATTAATTTCTCATTCCTTTCCTTTCCCTGTGTAGAGACTACATGAATAGTATCTTTTCCTGTGTATCCAATGTTTAGTTATGATCAAATAGTCACAGATATTACTGAAAGTTTTATGAAATTCTGTCAACATAATCCCCCCAAAATTGTAAATATTTAGTGCATGGATTTTTATTGGGCACATCATAGTCCTGTATGTAAGGATTAATTTAAAGTTCTAGAAATGCTTCTAAAGAACTGGTTGTAATTTAGCATCTTTGGTATGGTATTTTACAGTTTTATCCAACTAAACATTACTTGTGTAAAAACAAGTACATGCATGCATTCTCAATATAGGCAAAATATAAAATCATGAATAAAACTTGATTAAACATTTCATGAACTTTTCAGTCAGAGATTACAAACTAGGGTCCAGTGCTTCCTGCCATTTCTTTCCTTTTTATCTGCTTGGTGGTATCAGCACAAACTAGTGGTTTTTATTTATTTATTTTTTAATTTGAAGAGGCTAAAGTCAAATGTCCTCTTAATTTGTCATGTCTTCTACTTCAGTAATGAAGACACACACTTTCCTCAAATAATGGCCCCTTCCTACGCCAACACACTATTTTGGGAAGGAAACAAAGCTTATGATTGAAATATTTTTAAAGAAATTTTAAATTTTGGATCCTTTCATACTACGCTCTCATTAATGAGTTTCTATTTATGGTACTATCCTTTCAGTTTATGCAAATATCATTTATTAAATGATTAACAAAGAAAATAAGCCAGCTGGTAGTATAGTGGTTTGAATCTATTAATATCTTGCAATTTGGCAATCAAGATTTTGCATGGGAGAACTCTACACTACAATTAAGAATGTATGTTCACAGACACAAGCAGCTTATAATGCAGTGTATATTTAAATCAGTAACTGCTAAATTTTGTAGTGGTTGTGCTGAATATAATAATGATGACCGTAATAACAAATGTGTATCAATCACCTCTCATGTGTCAACTCACTTTATCTTCATAATAATCCTATGAGATAAGTATATTATATCCATTTCACAGATGAGAAATTGAGTTTAGAGCAGTTAAATAACTCCCTAAAGACATCCATGGTGGACCTGAGGTTGTGTATGTTCTAGTTACTGCACTGCACTCTTTGCCCAGTACTGGCCAACAGACAATCCAATCTGGACACTTGCTTAGGACAGGAATTGTCCAATATACATTATGTTTCCTTACACAGTCTTGTGAGGCAGGTACTATTATTACCTTCCTCCAAACTGGACAGATAAGGAAACCAAAGCAAAAAGGGATTGTCCAATATCACAGCTGATGTGGAACCAAGTTCCAGGGAAAGAGACTTGAGGCCAAAAATGGTCCCTACTCAGCCACTGGGGACACTTCATCACGTGCATCTTATTTTTGTTTCTCCCTCTCTTCTCTCTCCTACTTTCCTCCAGTTTCACAGGACTGCCAAGAATCCTCATGATTAATGCTTAGAGAAGGGTGAAGAGTTTGCTGACATTTGTTCTAGGTAACAGGCCACGCTTGAAATAAACATTGGTCACTGAGCTGAGGCACAGGGGATTAGAATCAGGCAACAGGATGAAAAAGAATCAAAAGAATAAAAAGGAAATCCTATATTTCTGGCTCTCCTTCCTATCTCTTTTCTATGGTTTTCATGATCTCTAAATTCAATGAGATTATTTATTTATTTATTTTTGCTCTGTCATCTGGGCTGGAGTGCAGTGGTGCAATCAGAGCTTGCTGCAGCCTTGATCTCCTGGGCTCAAGCCATCCTCCTGTTTCAGCCTCCCGAGTAGCTGAGACTACAGGAATACACCACCACACCTGGCTAATTTTTTATAGACACAAGATCTTGCTGTGTTGGCCAGGCTGGTCCCCAACTCCTGGGCTCAAGCCATCCTCCTGCCTTGACCTCTTAAAATGCTGGGATTATAGGTGTGAGCCACTGAGCCTGGCCTTAATGAGAACTTTTATTTTGTAGATGCTTCTGGAATATTTTTTAAAATTAGGATTTTTTAATTTTAGGCTGCATACAGTGGCTCATGCCTGTAATCCCAGAACTTTGGGAGGCTGAGATGGGAGGACTGCTTGAGCCCAGGAGTTTGAGACCAGCCTGGGTAACATAGCAAGATCATGTCTCTACAGAAAAACAAAAATAATAGCCAGGCATGGTGGTGTGCCCCTATAGTTCCAGCTACTCAGGAGACTGAGGTGGGAGGATCACTTGCACCCAGGAGGTTAAGGTTGCAGCAAGCTGTGATCATGCCACTACACTCCAGCCTGGGAGACAGAGCGAGACCCTGCCTCAAGAGAAAAAAAAATAAAAGATTTTTAATTTTTTAAGATTAAGCTTGACATAATAGAGACAGCTAACATTAATTATAGATTATGTAATGTATATTTTGAAAGCAATTTATAAATCAATGTAAATTTAAATACTAAATTTAAAAAATGATAATTTTAGATTAAAATTTTAAATGAATGCTAAATGACATTTGTAAGAACTTAGATGTGGATAGTGTATTTCTAGATATTTGTAATGTTCTCTGAAAATGATTCAAGATGAGGTCATATAATCCTTTGATAGTACTAAGTTATAGTGACACATCACCTGGGATAGGAAACTACAGGGATAGCACGGTAGTATGAAAGACAGAAAACAAAAGTAGGTTGGTAATTTTAAACAAGGGCAATTTAATAAAAATGGAGTTGGGGTAGCTCTTCAAGGTATTAAAGAATATTAATGGCTGGGTGCGGTGGCTCACGCCTGTAATCCCAGCACTTTGGGAGGCCAAGGCGGGTGGATCACAAGGTCAGGAGATCGAGACCATCCTGGCTAACACGGTGAAACCCCGTCTCCACTAAAAATACAAAAAATTAGCTGAGTGTGGTGGCGGGCACCTGTAGTCCCAGCTACTCGGGAGGCTGAGGCAGGAGAATGGCGTGAACCTGGGAGGTGGAGCTTGCAGTGAGCCAAGATTGCGCCACTGTACTCCAGCCTCGGCGACAGAGTGAGACTCTGTCTCAAGAAAAAAAAAAAAGAATATTGGCACACAAACATTAGTGGAGAGAATTTTGAAAATGTTCTCTTTTTAATTCCCTCCCCTGAAATATTCTCAAGAGACAGAGCTTGAGATAGAGTAACTTTAGGGAGAGGGTTTACAAGGCAGCTGCTGCCAGCTCTTCGGAACAAACTGGACAATCCCACTAGAGGAAATTATTTTATTTTTAATTCTGAAATTCAAAAAAATAATTTGAAGAATAAATCCCAAATAGAGCTCAAGAAAGGTTTGTCAATAAAATGGTACCCCACAAGACTCAAATTTCACACACACACACAAAAAAAACTTGAGAAAGCATCCGAAATAACCAGTATGTTTTTATGTTCATTTAGTATAATCTTTCATTTTTATATTTATTTTTAAATGACCAGAACAGTAAGACCAGTTTAGCAAGAAATTAATAATTTATATTCTCATTGCAATGTAGAGAAATGTACTTAGAGAAATATTTTCAATTAAAAAACTCAATCAATATAGGATCAAAAACAAAAACAAAACTGGCCACGGGCATGGTGGCACATTCCTATAATACCAGCACTTTGGGAGGCCCAGGTGGAAGGATTGCTTCAGCCCAGGAATTTGAGACCAGCTTGGGCAACACAGTGAGACCCTGTCTCTACAAAATCAAAACAAAATAACAATTAGCTGGGCATGGTGGTGTGCCTCTGTAGCCCCAGCTACTCAAGAGGCCGAGATGGGAGCATCTCTTGAGTCCAGGAGGTTGAGGCTGCAATGAGTGTAATCACACCACTATACTCCAGCCTGGGTGACAGAGCAAGATCCTGTCTCAAAACAAAGCAAAACAAAACAAAACAACTCTAGGTGACTCCACTTTTCTAGATAATCTAAAACCATGTAGATGATGTGTAAGGTAAATATTGGAAGGAAGGCTGAGTTTTCAAAGACCCCCATAAATTAGGAAGAAAATGTTTACTTCCATAATTAAAACTTCTTAGCATATATAACTCATCGTCAACAATTAGTCTACATTTGTTTTGCTTTGCAGCACAATCAACTTAAATTAGCACTCACTCAATTAGCATTCTTCATACCTTGGTTTCTGTGGGATTCATACTGGAAGACTTGCTGGTCACACCAGAGGAAGCTGATACCTAGAAAGGAAAGAAAGAAATAGAAAGTTCGATTCTATTTAACCTACAGTCTACATGGTCCTTCAGCTCCTCTTAACCATACTGCCTTGGCCCTTTACCTTGGTTTTACCCAGTTTAGAGCACAAAAATCTAGTAGGAGGTGGTGTCCAGTAGTGAAAGCCTTTGTGGCCGGGCGCGGTGGCTCAAGCCTGTAATCCCAGCACTTTGGGAGGCCGAGGCGGGTGGATCACGAGGTCAGGAGATCGAGACCATCCTGGCTAACATGGTGAAACCCCGTCTCTACTAAAAATACAAAAAACTAGCCGGGCGTGGTGGCGGGCGCCTGTAGTCCCAGCTACTCGGAGGCTGAGGCAGGAGAATGGCGTGAACCTGGGAGGCGGAGCTTGCAGTGAGCCGAGATTGCCACTGCACTCCAGCCTGGGTGACACAGCGCGAGACTCCGTCTCAAAAAAAAAAAAAAAAAAAAAAGAAAGCCTTTGTAACCAGATCAAATAGGTTCAAAATTTGGATCTGCTATTTACTAAACAATCTCGGATAAAATACTTAAATTTTATAATCTCCAGTTTCCCAACCTCAATTTTCTTTAGTAGTTAACAACTACCTTGTAAGTTTATTATAAGAATGACTCCCTGGCACATAATGACTGCTCAGTAAATATTATTATAATTACTGTTTATGTTATTTTCAGAAAAAACATGGACTTTGCAACTAAACAAAATTTTGTTCAAGCCCCAGCTCTGTCAATTATAAGCTCTGTGACTCTTGAGCTTTAGTTTTCCAGGTCCACTTACATATAAAGGCCAATAACATCTATTTGCAGGGTTGTATTTGAAATAATGTGGCAAAACGTCTGGCAAATTGTAGGTGCTCATTAAATTGCCAGTGTGTTATTCCTTTTTTTATTTTTTTTATTTTTTTGAGACGGAGTCTTGCTCTGTAGCCCGGGCTGGAGTGCAGTGGCCGGATCTCAGCTCACTGCAAGCTCCACCTCCCGGGTTTACGCCATTCTCCTGGCTCAGCCTCCGGAGTAGCTGGGACTACAGGCGCCCGCCACCTCGCCCGGCTAGTTTTTTGTATTTTTAGTAGAGACGGGGTTTCACCATGTTAGCCAGGATGGTCTGGATCTCCTGACCTCGTGATCCGCCCGTCTCGGCCTCCCAAAGTGCTGGGATTACAGGCTTGAGCCACCGCGCCCGGCCAGTGTGTTATTCCTAATACATAAGATAGAAGGACAAAACTCCCAGAAATAGACTTGGGTGGATGCGAACTGTCCTTTCAGTGTCACGTAAGAAAGAGAAGGTGGAGACAAGGTTGCAGGAGGAATTCTGCTGCGTTATCTGTCTGGTCTAGGCTCTTCCTTAGAAGGCAAGAGGTGATGAATAGTAACTATTCAAGAAACACCCTTCCTCGAGATGCTTGCAGTGGTGCAATCGGCCTCTGTGATCCAGTCACCTAAGTACTGGGACGTGCGTGTGGATACTTGTATGGCTTGGAGTACTATTCTAGTACTTAACTTGTATTATACTGGTTAATATTAAACAGATAATTATCATCTTTGCAAACTCCTACCCAGACTCATTTAAACTTCCTTAACATTTAAGTCCGTTAGGTTTTAGAACCCAGGGATTCCATCTGGCATGAGCTGCCTTCTGAAGTAACTGACTGTCAGTAAACAGCTGCTACACTGCCAACACCACCCAGGGAAGCCTATAAGATGAACCTCACTCTGTCTCTGATGCCTGGCCCAAAGACACTTCAGAGGCTGAGTCACAGGGCAGCATGACCCCATCCCTGCTTCTCCCTCACCTTCCCCCACCCCCAATACACTACCATTGAAGGTGATTGTATGAAACCCACTATAGCCTATGGCCCATGAATAAAATCACCTTCCCCACAAACCTCAGTTAATGTAGAACACATTGATGCTTGTAGTTAAACTATGATAATTTACAGATAGAAATACAAAGCTTTAGTATACTTATTTTTCAAAAATAATCATATAAACATAACTATTCCTGAGAACCCTTAGGCACCAACCGGACACCCCCTTCAACCAAAATACACACACACACACACACACACACACACACACAAACAAGCCCCAGTCATGGTAGCAGGGCATGGAAGGGCCCCTCTCACATTCTTTTTGGTGTTGAAAACTGGAAGATGTACCAAGGTAGATTTTCCCTCTATCAAATTAATGGATAAATATATGAATATCTGTATTTTTCCTTGAAAATATTTTTTAAATGTTATGGGGATTAATGTCCCTGTGTTTATATAATTCTATCCTTCCACAATTGGAATTGGTTGTACAAACTTCTATTCAAACTCAAGAAATTCCATTTAGCTGCATTCCATTCCTTTAATGATTCCCCTCAACCATGCAACACCAACACAGAAACCAAACACTCTACATGAAAGTGCTTCTGAAGCTGAAAATCTTTAGGTAGACACAAACTTATTTTCCACACATCCAAATGTATTAAATCATTCCTAAAATCACATTGCCCTGAATTGTCCAGCCTGCCTTGTTACTTTATTAAACAATAAAGTGATCCTCAAATTCCAGAAAGGAGAAAACTTTCAGAGGGCCCCCATGAACAGAAAATCTCTATACAGAATAGCTGAAAATCAGCAATGGCGCAGGGTATGGTGGGAATTCAGCTGAGGGCCTTGGCCCCTGTTGGCAGCACAGATTCCTGCATGAAAGTTTTCTTCCCTCACTAAGGCACTAACCATTTTAAAACTGAAATATGAAAGCTGCTTCATGGGAGCTGGAAGTAGGGAATATGCCCTTTCGATTATTAACCCATTCGATTCTGGCTACAGCTTGTTCAATTTTTATTCTCTCTGTAAAGACAAGCAACTTTCAATATTTGTAATCTCTGGTGAAGGATTGAATACACTTTCATGGTATATTCTTCTGCATTGTTTGAATTTCATATCATTGATGTGGATAACGTTTAAAATAAAAATTGTGAAGGGTTAATCCATAGCTCTTCAAAGAGAAAGCACCTTAGTGACAAGGTTTAATACAAGCTTTAATATACAAGCTTTAAACAGATGAGAAAAATGGAATCTCATGTCCAAGATTTTACCAGAGGTCATTGGCTCCCCAAGTGTTTACCCAGAATATAGTCTGTGCCAGGTGCTGTGTCAGGTGCTGGGGACACAGAGGTAAAACCAGTAGGCATGTCCCTGCCCTTAGGAAAGCTATAGCCTAGTCAAAGATGGCATTAGTAAAATAATCACTCCAATAATTACTTGCTACAAAGGAAAGTCACAGGGTTCCATGAGAATATAGCTAGTTCAGGGGTTAGTTGAGACAGGCAGTTCTGAGAACGTGACCGGTTATGCGGTGACAGGAGGATAAGGAGGGATCGCTCAGGCTGGAAAGGAGCACTCTCTGCACGAGGACCCTCCAAACTGTGTACGCCAGGCCTGGGAGCTTGGCCATCTGACTTCTAACCCAGGGTCCCTCTACTGCAGTGCCTGCCTCTTGGCTGGTCCTCCTAAAATCAATGGGCTGCCAATTTTAAAGCACAACCATCAGTGCTCATATACACCAAAATACCTCTAAAGAATTAATACTGTAAATCAGAGTATAAGGTGCTGCTATCAAAATACTACCCCTCCCAAATGACCCATGTACCTATCTTAATATCCTGAATATTGGTACTCATTTATAAACTTGAATTAAGGCACAAATCAGAGTGACAAGAAGCAGAGAAAAGTTCCTTAATAGAAACCACTCTCCACTTACCCACCTATTCAACAATTGTTATTTAAAAAGCAATGTACAGATGGGTGCAGTCGCTCACACCTGTAATCCCAACACTTTGGGAGGCTGAGATAGGAGGACTGCTTGAGTCCAGAAGTTGGAGACCAGCCTGGGCAATATTGTGAGACTGTGTCTCTACAAAAAATTTAAAAATTAGCTGAGGGTGGTGGCATGCGCCTGTAGTCCCAGCTACTTGGGAGGCTAAGGTGAGAGGCTCACTTAACTGTCTTATGAGATTGGATGGGAGTAGGGAGGGTTTTGAGCTTCCCAGCAGGTCCTGGCAAGTGGGCCAGGATGGAGGGTAAGGGCTTCTGTAGAAGCTGGAGGAGGGGGGACTCCTAGAATGCGGGCTTGTCCATTGTGCCACTACATGTAGCTGATGGAACAATCATTCCCTCAGCTCCTTACTTCTTTGTCTACCACACATTAGAGTCCCTTCACGTCTTCCTGGCCTCCTGCCAGGCACCTCCCACTGGATTACAGGAATCCTCTCTGCCTCCCCTCCAGCCATTCAGCCTCCCCGTGGTCTCTCCCCTCGACCCCAGCTGGCTTGGCTCAGAACTTGCACAGAGTGGGGCATCGGATGCGTCAGAATTCTTTCTCCTCATGCCAGACCTTCCTTCCCTTCTCCACCCCATCACTGGCAGCACTCCCATATCCTCCCACCTGCAACACTACTTGCCCTTCACACCTGAATCTGCCTTTGTTTGTTGAGGGTTACTAAGAACATCATGCTGCGTGCATGTTCCCTCCTCCTCCACTTGACAATCCATTGGCAGTTTCACTTTGAGTCACTGACTGTTCTCTCCTTGTTGGCTGCTGTGGCCTCAGGGGCCCTAGGTTCCCTCCCTATACCTCTGACTTGTTTTCTTCTGGAAGCCTCTTCCACGTGCTCCATTCTTCTCTGTATTCTTTTTTTTTTAACTTTCAGGCTGAGGGGTGTACGTGTAAGCTTGTTAAACAGGTAAACCGCGTGTCATGGGGGTTTGGTGGACAGATGATTTCATTGCCCAGGAGATAAGCACAGTACCTGATAGGCAGTTTTTTAATCCTTACCCTCCTCCCTCCCTCCAGTGTTCTTTAATATTCAGTCTCTGCCTTTTCTCTGATATTGTTGCTCCCCCTGAATGTTGATTTCTCCCCATGACTTTAAGTATCTCTTATTTGGGGAGCAATTCTTCAAACCTTATCAGCAACTTTACTTTACGACCAGACTGCATTATTTTACCTTAAAGAGAGGAAGCCAAGAAAGATAGATATAGGCCCAAATTCCCGCTCCAATGCTTATTAGCACAAATTAACTAACTTCTTGGAGCCTCTGTATTTCCTCATCTATAAAATGGGGGTAAAACCATGAAGCTGCTCTCAGGAAATCACCTGGCCTTGACTCACCCATTAATTTAGTGCAGTTCCAGTCCTTATCACCATTACATCCTTTCTACTGCTACCCTACTCCAGGTCTAATCACCTATCACCCATACCTGGATAGAAATCCCCTTCTAATAGTTTCCATCTAATAGTTGCCATTCGTACCCTTATTTGTCTCTCAATCCTTTCTGTCTATGGCTGACTAATCTTTCTAAAATAAATGTCTGCCATGTTTCCACACTGATGAAATATCAGTAAGTCCAGACAAAGTCTAATGCCTTCTGCCTGATTTTTAGATTCTCCATTATTTAACCTCTCTTACCATGGCTGCACATTGAGTCTCCCCTCTAGCCATGAAGGTGTCCTTACCATCTCACCAGCATCACATCAGGCAGCATAACACACAGGTTAAAAGAGATAGAGTGGATTCTAGTCTCAAGAACATGGCGGAATCCAGCTGACATTTAATGCACATGCAGCCTTGAGCAAGTTGCTTAACCTCTCTGTGCCTCAGTTTCCTCATATGTAAAACTGAAATAGTAACAATTCTTATCTGGTTCAATTGTTTTGATAACTGTTTTATGGATAAGTTAATGCATGTGAACCAATAACTGCTTGGCAAGTGATAAGTGCTGGGCAAATGGCAGTTATTGTTATCATCATCACCATCATATTCCCTTCCACTTCTGAGCCTTGCAAACTTGCCATTCCCCCTGCCTAGAAGCGTCTTCCCTGCCCAAGTCCTATCTTCCCTACCCTTGAAGATTTAGCTCAAGATACACTATTTGCATCTGCTTTAGCTCTTCTTATCTTCTCAACTCTTGTGTTGGTATTTCTCACTTTAACACTGAACCATGTATTCTGAGTTGGAGGGTTACTGAATTCCTTTCTAAGTGTACATTATGTCTTATCAACGAAGCTATAAATTCATCAAGAGGCAGAGGTCATTTCTACTCCTCACAGTGCCTATACAGTAGCAGAGAGGGGCTCAAAAATCACCGTTGATTCACATTTTTGTTTCCATTTTCCAGCTGTCAATTAAAGTCTAATTTAAACAAGAATAAAATACAGTTTTAATATTTTAAGTTTTTTTTTTTTTAAGCTGGAATCAAGAACATACTTAATAAATCAGAAGACTTAAGTTTCCATCCGGATGGCTGCTAAGTAGCCAGGACTCCATGGGAGGTCAATTAGGCCTGCTGAGCATCTAGTTTCTTATCATGGGAATACCATGCACCCTACAGGGTTATTGTGAGAGTCAAATTAGATACCAAATGTTACAGCAATTTAGGCAAACCACAAAACAAATACAAAACATTTTCTAAATTAAAAAATCTGACAAATCAATAACTAATTTTTAACTTTTACAAATAGCTCTGCTAGATGTACAAGAAAAAAACAAATAATTTGTCCCGAGTCATGATCAGATTCTTATGTAATAACACATCTCAAATATTGAAATAAAGACAATCATGGATGAAAAAAAATCCTTTCCTCACAACATTTATAAAACAGCCAAATGTGAACTCCATGAGGGCAGAGTCCAGGCCTGTTTGAGTTACCACCCATCCCCATCCCCATCCCCAGAGCCTCAACATAGTAGTTGCTTAACAAGTATCTGAGATAAATGTATGAATTTGTGCATGAATAAACACAAAAGTATTACTTGATGGCACAAAACCAACATTGTCTGAGTTTTATTATTTGATCATCAGAAATTCTGTTGATTGCACAGGTCAGAAAACTGATTAGAATAACACAATTTAAACATTAGGTCATTTACATTATTATTGTCATCAACTAGGAGTTGTACAAGTTAAAAAAAAAACACATATACGCAAAATCCTGAGCTGCTTCCTGTAAGACACCTGCAACAAAACAAGGCTACTCATGAGGGGTTTTCTAAGGAAGACATGGACATTCTTTAAACACCTTCTATAGGTCTATTGAATACAGGCTTCCATTTTTCTGTAATGATGGATTATTCACTTCAGGAAATGAATATTCAGACGTCTGTTGTTTGCCATGCTGTCACACCATGACATACATACATTCTTACAATCCCTTTAATTATGAAGTATAATAATGGCGCTTTTAAAGAGACCTGCAATAGAGTCATCTAACAAGGTATAGTGTTTATGATAACAGAAAGTGTGATTCTGATGAGAGATAAACAATGGATCATCTATGAATGAAGTTCAGCTGTCTCTTTTGGGGAGAATATGTGCTAGCAGATCTAGTTACAGTGCCAACTTATATCTCAGAACATAGTATTTGACAAGTTTGATTGTGGTAAGATCTTAGGTACAATACAATGCTACAGGCGGTCAGAAGAGGGAGACTATTTCTGAGGTGCCGGTTTGGAAGATGGTTAGGAAAGGCTTCATAGACAAGGCAGGGACCATTTATTGGATGCTTATTGCAGTGTCATCTACAGGGAGGCGGGGACTTACAGAATCTTCCAAATACCAGGAACTGTGACAGGTGCTCTATGTATCTGATTTCAATATATCTTCATAAAATCTTGATAGGTAAACATTATTATCTGCATTTTATCAATGAGAAAACTGATGCTTAGAAAAGTTAAATAACTTATCTAAGATTACAGAGTTAAGAAGGGGCAGAGCCCGAGTTTGAATACAGATATGACAACAATGCCTATGAACTTTTTGCTGTAACAAGTTGACTGCCCTCATTTCAAATATTAAAACAAAATATTTTGATTTTACAAAATGTGTAGATAGAGGCTGGATCAGGCAGGCATTCCAAGTGAGCACAACAGCTTGTGCAAGATTTAGGGGTAGGAAAGTACCAGAGATATTCAGTCTAGAATGCAACCGGTTACATGAAGTTGAATGCAAAAAACTAGAGATTTTGGACTATTAGGGAGAAACTGAAGATAACTATAGCTTGGCAAAGCAGGCTGTACATTCATAAAACATATTACAAGGAAACAGTTTAGTTAAAAATAAAGAGCTCTACTTGTTCTGGGGAGTGGAGAGCACTCTAATGCAACAAGTGGGCAGACCTCAAAATAAACATACAAACGTTCCCTAGCAATTGCGACAATAGTCACAGCTGATCTGTGATCTAAATCCAAGCTAAAAGGACACCTGGCCATATTCTCTGAGTGTCTGATTATGAGCTCTGATACCAGACCACCCCAAGAACTTAGAAAAAAATCCACATAAGGCATGAAGTTGAGCTTCCAGTTCTACAAGGCAACTGCTTCATTTTCATTGCTTTCTAAACTCTAGTTTTCCAGTGCTTTTTTATGGGATAATAATTTTGTAAGTAAGGAGAAGAGCAAGCCACACAGCCTAGGTCAGTCACCAAAGAACAGAAAAGCAGATTTTTTTCCTGAAGTTGTATTCCTGTCTCTAGGGGTTCCAGTTGCTTCTTTTGACACATGAAATAATTCCATCTATGTCTAATCTCTGGCTGCCCAAGATAAAGCAAAACAGGGGAGTCAGGTCCAGAAAATGCAGCCTACTTTCTGCTTCTTGTCCCTCCCCTAGAGAAGGTTTGACAGGTGAGGATTTACATAAGCCTGTGAATCAAGCAATTTCTGTTAACAGGCACTACAGGAGTCATGAGGAAGACTGTACTTGACTAGCCATGTGACTTGGAGCTCTTAACTTTTCTTGCACTCCTTTTCTTTATTTGTAAAATCTGTTGGCCTTGAGAATCCTTTAGTTCTACAATTCTAATATTATATGCTATTCTTTAGTGAAGGGCATTAAATAATGTGCTTAAGGGACAGATGTTCAGTTGGGAAACACAGGGGTTAAGAGCATGGGCTCTGGAGTCCCATAGACCTGAGACCTAATTCTGGTTGCACAACTACAGGCAGGCTGCTTAATCCTTCCAAACTGTGACATTTTTAGATTCATTTAATGGATATAAAAAAATGATAACAACTTCGTAAGATAGCAGTGAGGATTAAATGAAGGTATGTGTATAGGTGCATGGTTTGGTGCCTGGCACATGGTACATCAACAGACAGCAGTGATTTTTATTAATTTATGAATGCCAACAGCTTCGAAAGAATCTTTGCTTGGACTCAGAATGACAGAGTAATTCTGAATTCTGTGCTGACCACTGTGTGTATGTGTGTGTGTGTGTGTGTGGTTTTGTTTTTTTTTTTTTTTTTTTTTTTTTTTTTGCACAGAATCTTGCTCTGTTATCCAGCAGGAGTGCAGTGGCATGATCTCAGCTCACTGCAACCTCTACCACCTGGGTTCACACAATTCTCCTGTCTCAGCCTCCCGAGTAGCTGGGACTACAGGTACACCCCACCACACCCAGCTAATTTTTGTATTTTTAGTAGAGATGGGGTTTTATCATATTGGTCAGGCTGGTCTCAAACTCCTGACCTCAGGTGATCCACCTGCCTCAGCCTCCCAAAGTGCTGGGATTTACAGGTGTGAGCCACCACACCCAGCCTGAGCACTAGTTTGAGAAGTTACACATATCATATTAATCTTGCTTATCTTCCTCAAAGAAAAGAACCTGCAACATTATTTTACATTGTGGCATTTTCTTTGGATTCAAATGCATGGTTGGTTTAGGTCCATGTTCCAGTCAAATAAAGAGGAATCTTGGTAGCAAGAGCACATACTTGTAACAACCCTGACAGATTAAGAGCTTATCTAAAGCATATATGGTTATTGATGATATGATTATGGTATAAGAATGAGAAATTCTGGCCAGGCACGGTGGCTTACACCTGTAATCCCAGCACTCTGGGAGGCTGAGGCAGGTGGATCATCAGGTCAGGAGATGGTGACCTTCCTGGCTAACACAGTGAAACCCCGTCTCTACTAAAATTACAAAATGCACCTGTAGTCCCAGTAACTCGGGAGGCTGAGGCAGGAGAACCACTTGAACCCAGGAGGCAGAGGTTGCCATGAGTCAAGATCGCGCCACTGCACTCCAGCTGGGTGACAGAGTGAGACTCCTTCTCAAAAAAAAAAAAAAAAAAAGAATGAGAAATTCTGAGCTCTGCTGAACAATTATCCCAGAAGCCTTTCTACTTCCTTCCATAGGGCATTCATTCCTTAGGTGTAAACCAAACAGAGAGCAGTTTTTGTAGTGGCTCTGTGAAAGGACCACCATTTTCTACAGTCTATTGTTGTGCATTAGTGCTTTACTCCTGGTGACAATCTCTGTCTCTTCACACTTACATTTGGTTAAAAGAAAGGATCGCATAAGATATTAAGATAAATTTGCAAAATGACTCTTCAAAATTACGTTCCAGCCAGCTTAAAATAAGATTTTTGATGCTAATATTGCTATCCCAGGTTACTGAAGAACCTAAATGTTCCCTAAAAAGACTGGGACAAAAGCATACCTGCTTGTCCTGAAGCACCTCAAGAATACTTGTCCTCTTTAGTCTTATGTCCCTAAACCCCAGGAACACTGATACTTGTGACTTTCTGTTTCTCTGTAGCCCGCGTCCTTTCTTGCACCACAAGGAAATAGTAGTATGTTGTAGACATTATCAATCCCAATATTGCTATCATTTTATAGGCAGATATTCTGGAACTAATATTAGGGGAACCCCTAATGTTGCACACATTATACACCCAGTATACAGCCCGGCTGCTAGGGTATTTTTAAAAACAGGATGCCATTTTCAAATGGTCAAGTAATTAAATATTCAGAAAATAATAGATGTCTATTTCTGTAGATCAGGAGTCTAAAAAGCAAATGAAAACATGTATAGGGTGATGTGAATACTATCAGACCATTATGAAGATCAGGCCAGTATGAATATCATAAGGCCAGTATGACGATAAGATAAGCATGTGACAAGCTAGTACAGGTACTCCCCAACTTAAAGGCTTTCAAACATTTTAAACACGTAGTTCAGGTCTAACAAAATTAGTCTGTGTTCTAATAAAAGAACCCCCTTTTGTTCCAGACATGAAAATACTGAATAAAATTTAACATAAAAAATAAAATACATAGGTAAGCTTTAAAGAAGAGAAATTCCCAAGTAACCTAAAGGGGAGGGAACTCGAAGTCCTCTGGTGAGCAAGGCTGAGAGAGAATGACTCACGGGGATATCAGAAACAGATATAACAGCTGGGAACTAGGAAATGAATTCTCTAAATGAGAAAGGAATCCTGGCTACAGGCCCTGTGTTGAGTTACTAGCTTAAAGCCAGGAGCTACTCAGAACTGATCATCCACAAACATAAGCCTTGACAACTGCCCACCTGTCCAGAACAATAGCAAGGAAGTTTTCTTTCTGGCTGGAGCCATGAGTGTAAAAATGCACAACACATGAGAAAAATAAATTTCAAACCTGTGACATTGGGCACTCAAGGACCAAATTTATTCCTGTAGAGTAGAAGCACCAAGCCAAGATATTAATGCCGTTGAAATCTGAATGACCGCAGGCAGTGACATACTAAAAACCACTTGGTAGAGGCAGATCTACAACAGAGGGGAAAAAGGACCCTCATGGAAAACAATCTTCATTGAAGATGAATTTCAAGTCACATTTTTAAAACCTAATCAGGAAGTAAAATAGCATGCGAGAGAGTCAGTGTTACAAATATGGGAGAAATTTTACTTCAAGAATTAAAGACAGGCTGGGTGCAGTGGTTCACACCTGTAATCCCAGAACTTGTCTATCCTCTTTTGCACCTTGGGTTGAGTAGTGAAGAAAGAAACAGAGGTGAAGAAGGAGGCCGAGGCAGGTGAATCAGTTGAGCCCAGGAATTCAAGACCAGCCTGGGAAACATGATAAAACCTGGTCTCTACCAAAAATACAAAAATGAGCCAGGCATGGTGGCTCTCACCTGTGGTCCTAGCTACTTGGGAGGCTGAGAGGTAGGAAGATCACCTGATCCCAGGAGATCAAGGCTTCAGTGAGCTGTGATCATGCCACTGCACTCCAGCCTGAGTGACAGGCCAAGATCCTGTCTCAAAGAAAAAAATAACTAAAACAATAGAAAAATGTGAAGGAGACTTTTAACAAATTTAAAAAATAAAAGACACAAAAGAACAAATAAAAAACCCAAATCAAAAATAGGTGAAAATACAAACTACACGTAACTGCATAGAGACTTAAGTGACTGGAAGATAGATCTGAGGCCTTTACTCAGAAAACAGCACAGAAAAATAAAGAGATGGGACATATGAAAGATAAGAATCCTGAGAAACAAAAATGCTGGTTACCAGTTTCAGTTCCCTGATGCAGACTCAGCTCTCTAAACCTGACATATCTTTTAAAATAAAACACTATAAAATGATGCATGTCTACAAGCAGGAGGCACTGTTTTAAACATATTGTTAGCATGAGAATACTTACATTCAGGGACTCTGATGATTATTAGCCATAGTAATGGAGTCCTGTAAAAGGGTTTCATTTTCCCTACTGGATACAAACACAATTTCCTACATTCACAATAAGGAAAAAGCATACGTAACTGAAAAATGTGTAAGTGATTCTATTCCCTGCTACCTTCCCTGGCCACTCTGTTAGTGTAGTTAATAAGGAAACAGTATGTGCAGGAGGCTGAGCTCCCGATTTCTTGGTGGGAACAGCACTCACAGCTCACAGTTTCCCCAACAACTCTATCCTAGGCAACTCTGGAGGCCCTGAGGTGTGGCCTCGGTCTTTGACTCTTAAGTCACTCATGTGGGGAACCTCAGCCCATTACAGAGTTCAGGGAGTATGCTTGCATACTGAGCGCTTCAATCTGTTATGGCAACTTTGAGTGAAATGTGAGTGGTCTATGACCTTGCTCAGGCTCCAAACGTGGACCATGAACATCAGTTGGTTTAGTTCATGAAAGACCTTCTCTGTGAAGGTTGATTGGATCATGAGGTCAAGAGATCGAGACCATCCTGACCAACATGGTGAAATCCCGTCTCTACTAAAAACACAATATTTAGCCAGAAGTGGTGGTGCGTGCCTGCAGTCCTGGCTATTCAGGAAGCTCAGGCAGGAGAATTGCTTGAACCCAGGAGGTGGAGGCTGCAGTGAGCCAAGATTGTGCCACTGCACTCCAGCCCAGGTGACACAGTGAGACTGTCTCAAAAAAAAAAAAAAAAAGTTAACCAAAGTTAACACACTCAATAAAAGCAGACTCAAAATCCTTTTTTCTAACATATAAAATATCTTCCCCAAATAAAGTTAAATGTTAGCTTTTTTAAAAAAGCAGAGTGTTGTAAAGGCATCTGTAGGAAAACGAATGGCAACAAAACAGATCAAACAACAACTTTGAAACCAAGGTATGCTAACCATTCCTGTGAGAGGAACCAGGGAAAATGACAAAAGATGAGTAAACTGTGTGTGAAGTTTTCCTCCTCTAGCTAAGGAGATGTATTTACCAGGCGGCAGCTGCCAAATAGAAAATTGGAAACTAGATTGAGAAAAATGAGTCATTAGAAAGAATTCAGGGGCAGGTTATTCTGATTGTTGACGAACCTGTCTTTGTACTTTTGCACCTCGGGGTGAGTGGTGAAGAAAGAGACAGAAATATGAGCAGCAGAAACGCATAACCCTCAGAGCTTGCCTGGAGGACTGACAACAAACACCCAATCAGTTGTGGCAGCTCCAGTTAAACTGTGTAGAGCCCCAGGACAAAATGAAAATCGCAGGTGTTACTGACACCTGATGGAAATCCAGTCTGTTTACAAGGGAAGAGTAGCAAAAACATCTCATCAGAATGTCCTAGAATTAACCAGAACTCTCAATCCCACAAAAAAGCACATGCAAAGGTGTGCAACAGAAATGGGAGTGTCTCAGGGGAAAGCACGGGAAGAAGAGACTGACTGGGAGCTGGAAGTATTTCACACTTACGAGCAGTCCTGCCTTAACTGACTGTGCCCCACCAGAATAACATCTCAGTCACTAGGATGTGCAGCTGTTGGCATTTTCTGCTTTAGCCTTGCCTCCTGGTTGCAGGTTTCCTTTAAGGAAATCATATTTCTACTGTATATTCCCAGAAAAACAGGCTCCCAAACAACCTCAACCCTCTTCCTTTAACCTTTCACTCTGCTTTTACAGCATCGTGATAGCAGGGCCATTTAACACTTTTCACATTGCCCTTTATATTTGTTATGTGTGCCATACCTCTAGCATCATGTACAGCTGATTGCAGAAACTCCAGAAAAAAAAAAAAGAAAGAAAGAAAAAAGGGTTCCTTGCTCATATTTTTTTTTTATTATCCACTCTATAATCTTTAGCCAAAGCAAAAATAGATATTAAACTTCAAACACTCTACTTGTAAATCCTAGAGAATAAAAATGAGTATTATTTTATCATTTCTACGTAACCAGGAATAATCTATATTAATGTAACAGCATCTTAGGGCTCTATTCATATTAAGATAAAACTAATCTTTTTTTCAATCCAATAAATATTGAGCAATTACTATGTGGCAGACACGAAGTAGATGTTATAGGGGAGTCTGTCTTTAAGGGGCTCATGGTATAGTAAAAGTTTGCATTCTGAGAGAGGAAATCACTGTAGCAAAATGAGAATTTAGTGTGTGATAACTTTTCATGCACTGAAGCTCATTCTTTGAAAAGTGTTCATGGCAAGCTGTTCAATATGTCCTGAAAAACAATACAGTGTGGTAGTTCTTGTTTTCTTAATCTGTAAAATGAGCATAATAGGAGCATCTACCTCATAGTTACATTATCATCACAGCACATAAGGGCTCCGTATGTGCTTAGAATATAGTGTTTTCAGTAAACGTACTATTAATGTGTTACAGCCACATTAGAACTATTAGAACTATTAATACAAATATTAATATTAGCACTATTAATACTCTTTTCTAATACAGATTATACTAATCTATTCTTTTACTAGAACCTATTACAGTCGCCTTTTAATAATCTATTATTATTGCTTAGGGTAGACAATAGAGTACTATAGCACATGGGTCCAACAATATCACCTTGCTAATAGTATGATTACACACAGTTTCTGCCCACATCGAAATGTTCAAATAAACAGATTTACTCAGAAGCCATCAAGTCTTAGGAGATGTAAAGTGGCCTTAAAAATTGGAAATCATGTGACTGGGTAATTATTTTTATGGTTTTCCATCAAAATGGTATGGCTCAATTCTTTTCTTTCTTTTCTTTTTTTTTTTTTTTTTTGACACAGGGTCTCATCGCTGTTTCAGGCTGGAGTGCAGCAGCACAATTACAGCTCACTATAATTTCAACCTCCCAGGCTCAATTGATCCTCCCACCTTAGCCTTCCAAGTAGCTGGGGCCACATAGGTGCATGCCACCATGCCTGTCTAAGTTTTAAAATTTTTGTAGAGACAGGGTCTTGTTATGTTGCTCAGGCTGGTCTCAAACTCCTGGCCTCAAGTGATCCTCCCTCCTCGGCCTTCCAAAGTGCTGGGATTACAGGCATTAGCCACCATGCCTAGCCATTTTTAATATCTTTTACCCAATTAAAAAAAATTGGAGGTAGTACCCAACCAAAGTTCATTTAAATGCATGAAAGTGCTTTCGGTCACACTCTGACATTCAGTGGGAGCAAAGAGCTCTATCTAATTCAGAATTGTCACCCAAAATGCCAACAGTATGCTTTTTGAGAAACATTAAGATGACATTTTTAAGTCAAGAGCGTCCACAGAGAAAAAACAAAATGCAATGTTTGTGAAAACCTCCTGTAATTTTCTAGTATGCAGATTGCTAATTCAATGTATCAGAAACACTACGCATTATGTTCTTATGAGGTTAGACACACCTGTGCTAAAACAGATATCTCAGATTCGTATGATCTCCAAATTGAGGGAATTATAAAGTATAATGAAAGAGGAGATACAAAGATATATATGAACACAGGAGAACATGGGTTGGGTTATGGAGTTTTTATTTGAATAAGACTGATTAAGATAGTTCATATTTTGAGAAAAAGTAACATGTTTCCACCCAAGAAGCAGTGATCACTTAAAGTCAACTGTGATTATAAACAATGAATAAAAACATAAATACTCAGCTGATTTTAAGAAGTTATCCAAATGAAAAGAAAATGCTTTCTTTTTCTTTTTGGTTTCACTCTTTCAAACTGTTATTTTACGTACTATCTTTTATGTTTTCATTGCAGGAGAGATGTCATACTCAGTCAATTCTACCAGAGAATAATCAAGGAACCAAAACTCCCCACTAATTCTATATAATCAACTATTCTTATGCACTGAGACTCTTCTTTCAAAGCATCTGAACTGAACCACAGCCAATATGTATACTTGAATGTGCTACTTTATAAACACTGTTTCACAGTCTACAAAGCATGCTGATTTGTAATAGACACCAGGAGTCCTTGCTACACACACACGGGATCCCTAGTCAGCCCCATTGTTATAGGTGGCTTATTCCTTCTCCATCAGTCTACAGATGTGGCCCTTCCTTGTTCAGCAAGATTTTGCTAAATTTCACTACTTCATTTTAATTCTATGCTGCCTCCTAGAACCCAAGCAGCACATCCTCCCCACCATATTCCCAGCAACTCGATATTCCTTTTAGATACTGAAAAACCAGTGCGCAAAAGTCGAATTCATTCATCAGAAAGAAGCAATCTATATTAATATAAACTCTATTACTGATTAGGAAATAGACTTTCCCCTTTTGAACAGTAGATGCCACTCCTTGTTGAACTTCCCTGCAATGCAGAGGTTTTTACCTCTGAAAAACATGTGAAACAGCAGGAACTTTCCAGAGCTGCTGATTAAGCATTTCTGTCATTCTGATGCATAGGTGGTTTCCTAGAAGATTAAAGAGGCCCCAAAGTCCCGATCCTTAGGAAAGCTGCCTAAACTCTGCCTCGTTTTCTGAAGCTGTACAATGGGAATAAAGAACTTGCCCCCTGTTTGTGTGTAAGTGGAGAATGCCGGGTCCCTAACCATACAGAAGAGATAGTTAAATCTCTGTGAAAACACTTCGTATTCTTAAAAGATAGACACAAAGTAACCCTCAGTGATGTTATACTACAACAGTCTCAGGTTGTGTAAAGGAAATGGAACCGAAACAGGTTACAACACTTGCCACGCCACACCCAGCATGTATCAGGTACGCAGAAAGGTCAGAGTGAGCTCACGCTCTAAAACGGAGGTCATCACAGGGTGGCGGCAGGGCTGGGGAGGAGGAGGGCTATCTCCAACCCTAGAGATAAAGGTGCCAAACCAAATTGACATAGCTACTGCTTTCCTTCTTTCGGCACTTGTCCCAGGCCACACAAATCCCGTTTTGTAACCCTACGCGTCCGGTCACCAGATACATTCCCGGAGGAAGGGGCAGTAACAGTGTTACCGACAGGGAGGAGGAGCCGCCAAGAAACACAGTTAAACTCAGAACGCACAGTATTGCCTGGGTCGCGATAGTAGGAAGAGCGCACGTCCAGAGCCTGGGGAGTCCGCGGCAGGGTCCAGGCCCCAGGCACGCAGGGCCGGACGCTGGGGGACACAAACCGCTCGACCCGGGAGCACGCGCGGCCTGGAGCAAAGCGGCGGAAGACAGTACTCACTCTGCGTGGACTCAAGACCCTGGAAACCTCGGCTTGGTTTTCAAGAGGTCTGCATTCCTGGCTGGGCTCGGCTCCCGCGGTTTCCGCTTGGAGACCCAGCCCAGCTCTCTGAGTGAGACCGGGCGGGGCGGTCCCGGGAAGGCGACGCAGGATGCTCCCCGCCCCCGCTGCCCGGCGGCCCCGCCCCAGGAGCCCGGGATGCGTGGGGAGGGAGGTACCGTTCTGTGGACTCGTCATGCGCCTGGCATCTGGGGACTGGCTCACTCAGTAACGCAGCCTGTGATGCGGACCACGTGCTGTGTGGGCTGCGCACCGCCGGCTGATGACAGGTTACCGCTCCCTCGGCTGTCACCCTGTGACTACCAGAATAAGGGAACGACGGTGGGTGCACTTCGCAAATACGCTCCCCCGAAGACCTCTTTTGAAACTATAAAGTGGATTAATAATGACTACAACCAGGGATTTGCAAATGTAGTTAAAACTGTGTAATGGATTTCTTTAAAGAGTAGTTTAACAGTGAGAATTCTACCGGATTACTTTATATTATATTACAAACTTCAAAATTAATAAGAATAGATTTGACGCCATTGAATACAATATTAATTCATGAGTCTATACTGATGTAACTAAATGAATGAATAAATAAATAGAGGAGTTAAGCCACTCTTTCATATAGAAGGTCAACTAATAAATATTGAATGAATGATAGAGTTGGAGAAAATAATTATAAAAATTTAAAAAATAAATGAAAAGCCGTACACCAACCACATTATAGGCTCTGAACCCTAAACTTGGGGTGTGAGTGAAGGAGATGGTGGTGGTCACTGTTTGAGGAACAGAGACCTCAGGACAGGCTGGACAGTGCTGTGTTGAGTCATGACAAGTGATGGCCAGTGGCATGAAAAAGGTGAACTCATCCACACAGCTTTGTACCCCACCAGGCAGCCAAGACAAGTAGGGCCCTCTGATGTCCCCTTCAGGGTACTCCTCACAGCCACCTTATTTTTTTTCTTTTATTTCTGTCAAAAATGTAGTGAAATAACAGCCCTTCCAACTTTAAGATTCTAACATTTCCAGAGCAGAACACCCCATCCTTATAATTTTTTTTTTTTTTTTTTTTTTTTTGAGATGGGAGTCTTGCTCTGTGGCCCAGACTGGAGTGCAGTCACGTGATCTCAGCTCACTGCAACCTCCGTCTCCTGGGTTCAAGCAATACTTCTGCCTCAGCCTCCTGAGTAGCTGGGATTACAGAGGTGCACCACCACACCTGGCTAATTTTTGTATTTTTAGTAGAGACAGGGTTTCACCATGTTGGCCAGGCTGGTCTCGAACTCCTGACCTGAAGTGATCTGCCCACCTCAGCCTCCCAAAGTGCTGGGATTACAGGCATGAGCCACCACGCCCGGACTTAGAATTCTTCTTGATGGAAGTATAGCTTATATATCCCTTTTTGTTGTTGTTGTTGTTGATCATTAGTATTGTTATTCCTTTTTAAAAATAAACTAAAACTCAGCTCATCTAGGTTTCACTGACATTAATTTCTCCTGTGACAAAAACAGCACAGGGTGACTAATTTGGGCCACACCCCATAGGGATGGGCCCTGGGCCCCACAGCTTTCAGAGTTTGGCAGCTCAATGATGCCTATCTCTGAATGTATTTCTGTGCTCCTGAAATGTACAGATGAGTAATCACATGGTTATAAAACAAATTTTCTGGCAGGGCATGGTAGCTCACTCCTGTAATCCCAGCACTTTGGGAGGTCGAGGCGGGTGGATCACCTGAGCTCAGGAGTTCGAGACCAGCCTGGGCAACACGGTGAAACCCTGTCTCTACTAAAAATACTAAAATTAGCTGTGTGTGATGGTGTGTGCCTGTAATTCCAGCTACTCGGGTGGCTTCAAGCAGGATTATCGCTCGAACCCGGAAGGTGGAGGTTGCAGTGAGCTGAGATCACACCACTGTACTCCTCCCTGGGCAACAGTGAGACCCTGTCTCAAAAAAAAAAAAAAAAGAAAGAAATTCGGAACATTCTTCCGCTGTAAGTCAGGTGGAAAGGGGCTCCTTTCCTTAGAGTGAAGGGAAACAATGTTGTTCCACTGCTGTGCTGTGGCCATCACAATCCCTGAGGGTGTCCTTCCTGCCAGTGTGGTTCTCAAATCATCTGCATCTGAAACTCTTGGGAATGCCTATTAAATATATGAAATCCTGGGCTCTTCCCCACCCTGGTGAATCAGAATTTCTTGGCTTGGAACCTGAGAATCTGCATTTTAACCAGATTCTCCAATTGATGTTTAGGTTATGGGTAACCTAAACTACCCACATTCAGCACTATTCAGTCTCCTGGCTACTCAAAATGTGGTTGCCAAAGCAGCGGCAGCACATCAACTGGAAGCTTGTTAGAAAAGCAGAATCTCATCCTCATCCCGGACTTCCTAAATCAGAATCTTCATTTTATTTTTATTTTTATTTTTATTTTTTTTGAGACGGAGTCTCGCTCTGTCGCCCAGACTGGAGTGCAGTGGCCGGATCTCAACTCACTGCAAGCTCCGCCTAGCGGGCTCAGGCCGTTCTCCTGCCTCAGCCTCCCGAGTAGCTGGGACTACAGGCGCCCGCCACCTCGCCCGGCTAGTTTTCTGTATTTTTTTAGTAGAGACGGGGTTTCACCGTGTTAGCCAGGATGGTCTCGATCTCCTGACCTTGTGATCTGCCCGTCTGGCCTCCCAAAGTGCTGGGACCACAGAGAATCTTCATTTTAATAAAACCCACACTGACTCATTATGTACATTAAAAGGTGAAAATTACTGCTCTGGATCTTATTTCTCAAGCCCTGGTTATTATTTGTACATTACTTAGATAGTATTTTTTAACCTGCCATAGTTATATAATGTTTACTTAATTTAAAAGAAATAGATTTACTTTAACCTTAAATTCAGTCTCACCATAAATGAAAATAGCCATGGGATTAGGAGTTGATGTGCTAGTTTACTTTTTATAGCACATTAAAATATAAGCATAATTATTAAAATAAAAATGCTTTCTTGTCTAATACACAGTCATCTCACAAACCACACATGGTAGGAGAGTACTGTGGGCTGATGCTGGCCCTGAATGTCAGCATACCCTCCACAGTACCTGAAGAGTTAACCCAAACCCTCACTCCTATTATGGATGAGAAAGTAAGAACCTAGGAAGAGAGCTGTGTTGCCAAAGTTAGCACAGCTATTTATGGCAGACCCAGGACCCAAATCACAAAAGTATTTCTCTGATAGGTGCTTATTCCTTCATAGATCTCCTCCTGTCTAGGCTAGGAGGAAAGTTGTTTGTACTTTCTTCTGTTTGAAAGGCCTAGTGTTGCTGAATAACCTATCATCTATAGTTTTGCTCCTATTCTATTAGGTAATTCTCCTGTTTTCCTTTCTGTCATGGATAGCTGTCATTCAGCAGAAGGCCACACATTTGAAAACCCTCACCACATATTGATAATTTCCCACCTCATCAGTCCATGCCGTCCCAAAGCAGGATCCAGAAAACTCACACCCCTAGATTCCCTTGGAGCAGGGTGAAGGCATGTGATTTACACTGGCCAATCAGATGTGCCAAACAAGAATGAGCTTGGAGGTGAGCAATGTGTGCAGGCTGTTGCCCACCAGGAAATCCATGTTATAATAGAGATTTTGAGTCTTCTGCATTGTTAGTGGCAGAGTTCCGGCACCCAGTCCTCCATGTGACAGGAGCTGAGCTGTGGTGGCAGCAGCAGAAAGCCTGATTCTGTTACTGTGCATTGTTCCCACTGTAAAGCTTTAGATTTCTTCTGCTGTACTCTCCTGGATTTCTCTACCCGCTACCCCCTGCTCCTTAAGAAATTCCTTTTTGGCTTAGTCAGAGTGGGTTCTAATTGGAACTAACAACTTTAACCAGTACATCTGCTTAACAGCATGGTCTTCTACAGAGACATTCCTAATGCAATTTGAACCTCGGTTTCCTCACCTGCACAGTCAGGTTGGTGAAATAGAAGTTGTCTGACAAGTCTTCCAGAAATAAAATTGCATGACTGCTTATGGATCACAACTATTTTCATATAGGCTTTAGTAAGGGTCTGTATAATTTCTGCAGCCTCATCTTCACTACTGACTTACCAAAAACTAAATTTTATGAACTACATATTTTATAATAATTATTTTGAATTAGAAATATTTACATCACTTAAGAGCATTAGATCTTTGAAACCCAAAACTGCATAGCACAAGGGATATTATTTGAGGGCACAAATCCTCATTTTGTAAGAATTCTCATAAAACAGTTCTACAATATACAGAAACCATTCTCTAACGCATAGCTTACACATATGCTTCAAATTAAGTACTAACTTTTTAAGACTTTAAAGTTTGATTAATAATTGTAAAATTATCACTTATCTTAAATTTCAAATTAACTATTTCCAGAATCAAGAAAACTAGCACTAGTTCTCACTCCCAATTCTATCTATTCTGTCACGCCTTTTCAGAATGTGTTGGGAGAATATTATTCTGCCTGTGTGTGCCATGATAACTGTGTAATAAAAGGCTTCAAGTTATGCTATTACCCCCAGCTTTTCTAAATGATGCATGGGTATGTAATTTCTTAAGGGATAATGCTATGAGTTACAACCATTCCAATCTGGCATCAAAAGAAGAAATAAGCAATTACATTTCTTCAAAACTTTATAAAAGTAAAAAATATGAGAATGAAAGGGGTGAAGAATCAAACCCTGGAGAACTCACATTCTGGAAACTGGCAAAGGAAAGTGAGTCAGAAATGCATCGTGAGAAAGAGAAACAGGAGACATAAGAATGGAAATGGGAGAGGATGGTGTTTTTAAAGCAAAGCAAAGAATTTCAATTTGCTGTTAAATACTAAAGCAATAAACATGTGGCTAAATTATCTCTACTTCCCAGTTATGCTCTGCCCCTCCCAGCTCTTAAGACAGAACAGGGTTTGTGGGGAGATGTTCAAATTCTTTATAACTATCCCATCTCAGAAAAATAGCGTTAACTTCCACCTTAAAAAAAAAAAAAGAAAGAAAAAAGAAAGGGTCTGATTCTTATGATTATGTTCAAGAAAAAACTGGGTGTGGTTTTCCACAATGTACTAAACCTTCAGAAGTTTAGATAATAGCAAGTCTGGGAACATTTACAAATAACTCACTAAATCTCTTTGGGTGGGTGTTTTGCTAATGAGGTGTATCATTTTTAGAGGCATAATTAAGTGTATGCTAAATACAAGTCCTAATAACAATAAAAGTTAATCTTTTTTAGTTAGAGAATCTCTTATTTGGAGACCTGGAAACAACAGAATATGAAGACTAACAAGATCAATCATAGGAGAGGTCCATTTCCCCAGCAACTACTAAATGCCAGGGCCAGGCCTAAGTGTTAGTATTTATTTTCTTTCATTTAAGCCTCTCAAGAGCTCTGACAAGAGAAGTCCAACCCTCATTTTACAGATGAAGAAACTGAAGCTCAGTGGGACTGGACAAATAATAGTGGCAAAGAGGAAATCCAAACTCGTATTTGTTTGTGTAAGCAACTGTCTCTCACCCAGTGACCATCGATGAATGCTGTGGTGTCTCCAGCAGCAGTAAAGAATGGCTAATTAATTTTTGTATAAGGAGTAAGGAAAGGACCCAGTTTCAGCTTTCTACTTATGGCTAGCCAATTTTCCCAGCACCATTTATTAAATAGGGAACCTTTCCCCATTTCTTGTTTTTCTCAGGTTTGTCAAAGATCAGATGGTTGTAGATATGTGGTATTATTTCTGAGGGCTCTGTTCTGTTCCCTTGATCGATATCTCTGTTTTGGTACCAGTACCATGCTGTTTTGGTTACTGTAGTCTTGCAGTACAGTTTGAAGTCAGGTAGCGTGATGTCTCCTGCTTTGTTCTTTTGACTTAGGATTGTCTTGGCAATGTGGGCTCTTTTTTGGTTCCATATGAACTTTAAAGCAGTTTTTTCCAATTCTGTGAAGAAAGTCATTGGTAGCTTAATGGGGATGGCATTGAATCTATAGATTACCTTGGGCAGTATGGCCATTTTCATGATATTGATTCTTCCTATCCATGAGCATGGTATGTTCTTCCATTTGTTTGTGTCCTCTTTTATTTCACTGAGCAGTGGTTTGTAGTTCTCCTTGAAGAGGTCCTTTACATCCCTTGTAAGTTAGATTCCTAGGTATTTTATTCTCTTTGAAGCAATTGTGAATGGAAGTTCATTCATGATTTGGCTCTCTGTTTGTTTATTACTGGTGTATAAGAATGCTTGTGATTTTTGCACATTGATTTTGTATCCTGAGACTTTGCTGAATGGATTAGAGACTTAAATGTTAGACCTAAAACCATAAAAACCCTAGAAGAAAACCTAGGTAATACCATTCAGGACATAGGCATGGGCAAGGACTTCATGTCTAAAACCCCAAAGCAATGGCAACAAAAGCCATAATTGACAAATGCGATCTAATTAAACTAAAGAGCTTCTGCACAGCAAAAGAAACTACCATCAGAGTGAACAGGCAACCTACAGGATGGGAGAAAATTTTTGCAATCTACTCATCTGATAAAGGGCTAATATCCAGAACCTACAAAGAACTCAAACAAATTTACGAGAAAAAAACAAACAACCCCATCAAAAAATGGGCAACGGATATGAATAGACATTTCTCAAAAGAAGACATGCATACAGCCAACAGGCACATGAAAAAATGCTCGTCATCACTGGCCATCAGAGAAATGCAAGTCAAAACCACAATGAGATACCATCTCACACCAGTTAGAATGGCAATCATTAAAAAGTCAGGAAACAACAAGTGCTGGAGAGGATGTGGAGAAATAGGAACACTTTTACACTGTTGGTGGGATTGTAAACTGGTTCAACCATTGTGGAAAACAGTATGGCGATTCCTCAAGGATCTAGAACTAGAAATACCATATGACCCAGCCATTCCATTACTGGGTATATACCCAAAGGATTATAAATCATGCTGCTGTAAAGACACATGCACACGTATGTTTATTGTGGCACTATTCACAATAGCAAAGACTTGGAATCAACTCAAATGTCCATTAGTGACAGACTGGATTAAGAAAATGTGGCACATATACACCATGGAATACTAGGCAGCCATAAAAAAGGATGAGTTCGTGTCCTTTGTAGGGACATGGATGCAGCTGGAAACCATCATTCTCAGCAAACTATCACGAGAACAGAAAACCAAACACCGCATGTTCTCACTCATAGGTGGGAATTGAACAACGAGATCACTTGGACTCTGGAAGGGGAACATCACACACCGGGGCCTATTATGGGGAGGGGGGAGCGGGGAAGGATGGCATTGGGAGTTATACCTGATGTAAATGACGAGTTGATGGGTGCTGACGAGTTGATGGGTGCAGCACATGAACATGGCACAAGTATACATATGTAACAAACCTGCACATTGTGCACATGTACCCTAGAAATTAAAGTATAAAAAAAAAAAAAAAGAATGGCTAAAAAAGAGCAGACCTCAGTTTTGAATTTATGTTGGTTCCAAATGTTAATTAACTCCCGGTATTTACAATTCATGGTCTTTCAATGATTTTTATATTTTTATTGACTGGTAGAACAGAGCTTTGAAAAGGTCTTTAAAAGGCACGGGTCTTAAAGTGGTGTGGTATTTAGCATTAGAGGGACTGGCCTCTTCTCACTTCTCAGCTGATTATTGGTTTGGGCACCATCAGGGACTTGGAGAACAGTTAGAACTCTGAGTGACACTAAAATACTAACTCTTCATTGAGCAAGTGACATCTATGAGAAAGTCTGACTTTCTTAAGATAGCCACCAGTTTTAAAGAAAAAAAAAGCTTATGTTAAATAGTTATATAGATAGTCCTGAAACATAGGTTGAGGTTTTAGATAATCTTGGACATACTAAAAGACCACAAAGTTGAAATGGGCTGAATATAACAACTTTTTTTTTCTTTTTTTTTTGAGACAGAGTCTTGCTTTGTTATAAGGCTGGAGTGCAGTGGCATGACCTCAGCTCACTGCAACCTCCACCTCCCGGGTTCAAGCCATTCTCCTGCCTCAGCCTCCCAAGTAGCTGGGACTAAAGGCGCATGCCACCACGCAACACACCCAGCTAATTTTTGTATTTTTAGTAGAGATGGGGTTTCACCGTCTTGGCCAGGCTGGTCTTAAACTTCTGACCTCGGGGCCTCCTTGGCCTCCCAAAATAATTTTATTTATCAAAAACTACTAGCTAATATTATAAAATTATACTTTCTTTTTATTTTTGAGACAAAATCTTGTTCTGTTGCCCAGGCTGGAGTGCAGTGGCACTGTCACAGTTCACTGCAGCCTTGACCTCCCAGACTCAAGTGATCCTCCCACCTCTGCCATCTGAGTAGCTGGGACTACAGGCACGCACCACCAAGCCTGGCTAATTTTTAATTTTTAATTTAATTTTATTTAATTTTATGTTATTTTATTTTATTTTGTAGAGACAGGGTCTTACTATGCTGCTCAAGCTGGTCACGAACTCCTGGGCTCAAGTGATCCTCCTGGTGATCCTCCTGCCTCAGCCTCCCAAAGTGCTGGGATTACAGGCATGAGCCACTGTGCCTGGCCATTTTCTTGTGTTGAAAGGTGAGGTTTCAGTGATTTTTATAAGTTGCAAAACTTTGAAGGGTTATATTACCAAACATTGCTTAGATGGAGCTTATAAGACCCAGCATTGTCAAAGACCTCTTGACAGGAAACCTGGGTTCAAGCCCTATCTCCATCTACTGGTGGTGTGAGCTTGTCAAGGTTATTTAACCTCACTGAGCTCTGGTTTCCTCAGGTATAGAGGAATAAGAAGAAGATTGTGAGGGGATTACATGATATAATTACATAAAGCACTTAGCAGCGCGCCTGCTGTGGTTAATGCCCATGAGAAGGATTTGAATTATTTTCTAAAGTGGGAGGACTATGTTTTCACTCATAGTATGTGCAAAAGTTTATATTATCTACAGATAGTCATGATAATAATTAATATTTATTTAATGCTTATTATTATATGCCAAGAAGATTTATACAATAAATGGTTTTACTAGGTTTTAAATCATTCACATCATTATTAAGAAATTATATTCTCTCTTCCAGCACAGAAATGATACTTTGTTCAAAAACCTTCAGTGATATCCAGACACTATTTGCCGTTCCTACAGGCCACACCCACTAACCATATCCCTGTAGAACACAGTAGGGGACTTTTGTGTTCAGGAAATCACTGACCTTGGTGGCCGAGGCTGTTCCACTAGCATAGGTTCTGGAAGATTGACTGCTGCCGAGGCTTGCTGCTTTTTTCTTGAAAATAGAAAATATTAGTTTCAATGGAGGAAAACACCTTACCAACATAGTCAAATGCAAACTTACACATCAATACCAATATTTTCTCAAGTAACAATCAGATTAATATTTGAAACACACCCAAAATAAACATATGCTTTGAATTTTTCATAACTTTGCCTGGAGATGATATAAATATTGAAATGAAGAGTAAGTTGAATAAGTCTCAATTGTTCAATATTCAGTGATTTTAGAGAACTGCAAAAGTCACTGAGGCAGTTCTCATGTACTTCCAAAAACATCACTCACCCTTACAGTGCCATAGAGAGTATACAAGGTTACAATGTCTATGCAGGGTGATTTAGAAATATGTATCAAAGATGCTATTCTACTTGCAAAAATGTGTCTTAGGGAAATAACAGAAAAAGTATTTTTCTACAAAGATATTCGTCACAGTACTATAACCTAAAAAAGCTGAAAACAATATAATAATGTTTATTGAGTACTATGGTTTGCCAGGTAATTATTCTATTAGAATAATAAAATAATAGATAATAATAGGATAAAATGCTCCAAGAATAAAGCCTCTTAGAACATTATTCTAAGTACTCTCAGTGTTTTAAATACCATGCATAACAACATAAACCAATATAGACCCAATACTATTGTTATCTCTATTTTATGGGTGAGGGGACTGAGGAACAGAAGGAATAAATTACTTGGCCATGGTCACAGTTAGTAAAAGGCAGGGTATCTGCTCCAGACTCTAATCTCTCACCTACCTATACTGTCTCCCATAATAGGGGGTTATGTTATGGGACAGCCATAGGATGAAATATCATCTGGTTAGTAAAAATCATGTCTTAGAAGAACACTTCATTAAAAACAAATTATTTATATTTTATACTAAGAAAAGTCAAATTATAAAATAGTATGTATCGTATGATCCTTTAAGGTCATATGAGGTTATTTTCTGATGGTGTGAAGAGTAATTTTTAAAAAATCCTTCCTGGGCCTTTTTGTGTTTTCTTACGTAACTATTTTAATTGAGAAAAAGAAAGTAAATGGGGGAAAAAGGAAAAGTAAAATACACAGTTGCTTTCTCAACAAGACCTTCATATCCTGTATCTCTTTCTTATGACTATCCATATTCCAAAGAAGCAAGCATATAGTTTTTTGTTTCTTTTTTTTTTTTTTTGAGACAGAGTCTTGCTCTGTCGCCCAGGCTAGAGTGCAGTGGTGCGATCTCAACTCACTGCAACCTCCGCCTCCTGGGTTCAAGCGATTCTCCTGCCTCAGCCTCCTGAGTAGCTGGGATTACAGGCACGTGCCACCACGCCCACCTAATTTTTTGTATATTTAGTACAGACAGGGTTTCACCCTGTTAGCCAGAATGGTCTCGATCTCCCGATCTTGTGATCCACCTGCCTCAGCCTCCCAAAGTGCTGGGATTACAGGCGTGAGCCCTGCGCCCGGCCAACTATAAAGCTTTATAATGTAAAATGGGGATACGCTCCAAGGTCTATAAAGTGTGAATAATGTACTGTAAATATTGAATACACAAGGTAAGATAATACATAAATTAGCCAGCATATAACACATTAAAGCGTTCTATATCTATGCAATAAATATTTTATATGTATAATTGAGAATAATTTGGTTTCATTCTTTAATATTTAGAAGAAATATTTAGCCAAATTTATATTTTCTAATTTATTGAAAATGCATGCCATGGAAGTTTGAACTGAAGTCTTCTTTCCCTCCTGGGTAAATTTTGCCTTAGCATGCCCCAAACTCAAAACTTAGCTTGCTGTCCTCAAAGCACCATCTCTATGTGTCCACTCATCAGCCACTCTAGGGGCCTCACAGGCATTTGCAGGAGTTCAGGCTCCCAGGCATCATCTGTAGAATAAATAAATAGTCTCTCCCAAGCATACACGTACTGCCATCAACCAAGGAAAGAAAAAACCTAGATACATGTGATAAAAACACAAGAGGCTGCTAAGAAGCTAGTGATGCAGGTGTGATATGTGAGATGGTAAAAGGAGGGGATAACCTACATTTTATCCAGATTGCAAGTCTTTTTAAAATTATCACAAATAATAACAAATAGCTTCTGAGAACCTTAATGTACAAATGGATTCTGTGTAAAAGGCTGGACATAAGAAATAAAGACAAGAATACAGCAGTAGCATTATCCATTTCAACTTCATTACCTATCTCAATCTCTCATTTTCCAATGAGGAAACTGAAAGAGGCTAGGTCAGTTTTCAATGTGACATAGCTGTCCCAAACTCCAGATATTAGCTTTTGATCTTAGCTACAATTGAGGAAGGCTATGTTCCAATCCTGGGCTAATTACAGATTCCATTTGCTACATCAAAGCCCACATAATGGACCTCAGTAAAGTAAAGCTCACCTGTAAAGTCTATAAATTGATTCCACTACTTACAATATGCCAATTAGGATCTGCCAATGAGAATTTAAAACTCATATTTTGGCTATGATGAAACTATTAAGTTAAAAATAATAACTGTTTAAACTTAATATACATGCTGAAAATGACTTACTAATAAATGAAATGTTTTTTAACTTAACGGAGGGTCCCTCAACTTTCTTGTGGGTATGATCTGTTCCCGTAAAGACTGGCTTGCTCTCAGCTACCTGGATTACTTAGTCCACAAAGGACTAATGTAGTTCAGCTGAAGTGAGAGTGAAATATGTAAAATGATCTTTCATTAAATTTTTATCTAACAAGTATTTATTAAGCCCTTTGTTGACATCTGGCACTGAAAATACAATGCAAAAGCCTAGAAATGCACCCATATACAGAGCAGACTCCTTACTTTCAGATTGGTAATCAGAGTTTAATTACATGTTGTTTTGGCTGATGTACAAGACCTGGCCCCCTTTCTTCATTTGCATCTGACTTCACATATTCATTTGTCCATTTATTCATTGGGAAAACTGTGAGCCTGGTCTTATTCTAGGCAATGGGGATATAATGACCAATTAAACAGAAAAAGCTCCTGCTCTCATGGCACTTACATTCCAGTAGAAAGACTCAGCCTTTAAATAAGTCAACAAAAAAACAAGATGACTTTAGAGAGTGGTGAGTCCTGAACAGACTGTGAAACAGGATGAGGTAACAGAGAGTGATTGGCTCAGAATTGCTTCAGACAGGATGGATGAAGAAGTGACATTTGACTAACACCTGACTGCTGTGTGGAAACCAACCATGTAAGTATGGGATGAGGGAGAGAGGCATTCTAGGTAGACAGCGCAGCACGTGCAAGGGCCCTGAGGTAAGAATGGGCTTGGTAAGCAGGAGGAGCAGAAAGAAGCCAGTGCAGCCAAAGCATGCTGGGTACAGGCATGTATGGTATGAGATGAAACAAAACGCAGGATCAGGATATTTATTCTGAAGTGACGCAGATCCAGAATAGCCCTATAGTCACATGAGTTTGGGATCATCAGTTTCTTCCAGGATCTGGTTTGTTTCCTAGTCTTCTCAGGTTACTGTCTGACCCCCATGAGTCCTCCCTTGCTTCCAGGTGCAAGGTTCTCCACGTCCTCTGGCTTCATGTCACCTTGTGCTTAGTTTTCCTTGTGCTTAGTTTTTCTTTACACTCATACTCCTTAACATCAGCATCAGTCCTTAGAAATTCTACCCTGCCCTGGACAGATCTCTTAGCTTGCTAGATCTGCATATTCACTAACTAATGATAGGGCTGGATCCACCCTCAGGACAGAATTCATCTACTCACAGTAAGTAGAAACTCTCAAAACAAGCTCATTTATATATGATATTGCATCATCTCTTGCAAGAAGGCATGAAAAGAATTAGTTGCATACTTTTTGGTATATCTATTGTAGTTCAGAGAAAAAAAATTTTACTGAATCAATCAGAACTCGAGTCTTTAAATTTTTCAAAATAACAATGAAGTTCCAAGAGCCAGGCAAAGAGTTGCTGTGTCATTGTCACCTAAAATCTCAGAAAGGGCTCCCTGAGTGAAGCCACATGTTTTACCTTGAGACTTCATGACTCTGTGAAGAAAGGCATCACATTCTCTAGGACAATGGTCCTACCTTATGATTTATATAGCAAGAGTCCTGTTCTACCAAATGCCAGCTATGAGATCTTAGGCAAGTTTCTGAACATTTCTCAACAGTTTTCTGAGTAGGGTGAATAACTCTGCTCATACCACAGAAGGTGATTTTGAGGGTTAAATGAGTTACAACATATCTTGAGGTCTGTGACCCACAGGTTGAAAATCCTGGCTCTAAAGGGAGAGACCCAAAGTCCTTGCCCAGGTAGCAATGGAACAGACTGACCTCTGCAGGACAACTCCAGTGGGTCTGGTTTTTATGCATGAGAAGACTTAGTGGCTGCTGAAAATTTCCTATGAGTTTTACTATATTTTCAGTTATAAAAATAATAACTTCTTATGGGATAGAAAAATATAATTTTTTCCTTAGAACTAGCTCATGATTCTAATAATGGGATACTGTTATATTACTTGGAAACAGTTTGATTTTTTTGAGATTTGCTTTTAAGCTTTGTTAGCTTGGACCAGATCAGCCTTTAGAGTATGTGATATTATGATATAATAAGAAACATATATAGTCACGTGCTGAACAAGAGCATTTCACTCAACAACAGACTGCATTTTCTGTATATGGAACAGTGGTCCCATAAGATTATAATGGAGCATATACAGAAACTCGATATATGGCACATGATATTGGCATTGTAGGTCAAGTAGGGGAAATGACTAATATTCTGTCATGATGCTGAGACATTTCGTTTTCTATATGAAAAACTATATCTAAATAAAGCTGTATCTACCATCTAGGTTTGTGTAAGTACACTCTGGCATTTCCACAATGATAAAATTGTATAATGACACATTTCTTAGACTTCATGAAATGTATTTTTCAGGATAAAAACGCTCATTAAGATATGTAAGTTTTGACATATTTGTTAAGAATCTACTCCATAACTTAGTAGTTGTCCTACAAAATGGCAAGAAGTATTGTGTTTCTACATGAAAAAACATGCTTTACTTGAAAATAGTGTCTAGAAAAAGATTGTCTTTCAAAAGTGTAGGCAGATTCTCCAACACTAGCAACTATAAAACTGTGACTCTTATTTACAAATGTTCTTTTAATACCATAGCTTAAGTGGCGGCCAAATAAGTACAAATTGCTTTTATTACCAAAAGAAGTATAAATGTGTGCTACTGCAAGTGCAAAGCAGTAAATATGATATGCCGGCTCCAAAAAAAAAAAACACTAACTAAGTCATAATGAATAAGCCTTATCATTAACTCTTAACATTACATAGAAATTCACATACTGAGGCCAGGTGCAGTGGCTTATGCCTATAATTCTAGCACTTTGGGAGGCCGAGGCAGGTGGATCACCTGAGGTCAGGAGTTTGAGACCAGCCTGGCCAACATGGTGAAACCCCATCTCTACTAAAAATAAAAATTAGCTGGGCATGGTGCGTGCCTGTAATCCCAGCTACTCGGGAGGCTGAGGTAGGACAATCGCTTGAACCTGGGAGATGGAGGTTGCAGTGAGCCAACATCGCGCCATTGTATTCCAGCCTGGGTGACGGAGCAAGACTCCATCTCAAATAAATAAATACATACATAAATTCAGATACTGAATGAAATGTCCCATGTTCTAGGGCCATAATAACACCCACTTTGGTGAGCACACTCCAGTGAGTTTTTCGTCGTTGTTGTTGTTGTTTTCTGATTACTCAGTTTTCGTGCGTCATCTCAAGTGGAACCCCTCAAGGTAGTCCAACTCAAGTCTTTGTAGTCCTGACGTTGCTGCACTGACCAGGAGTCAGGAAAACACTACTCTTCTAGGGCTCTGCCTCTGCCTTGCCTCTGCTTCCCTCAGAGCCTCATCTCCTACCTACAAAGGGCCAATAGCTATACCTACATCATGGGAATTGGAATGACTGAACTTGCTATAGAATCTTCTTGAATGAAAAGAGGGCATCACACAAGGAAGAAAGAGGGAAATGAAGAAGTAGAGAAAGGAATAACAAAAAAAAAAAATGACAACAGAAGTAAGAGAGTCTATGGAGTTGGCCTCCATCTTATAAGGCAGACTTCATAATATAGGTAATTTTATGAGTATCAGATACTAGTTAAAAGCACAGACTCTGGAAAGTGATTTCAATTCTGAGTTCTATTACTAAAAAACTGTGTGGCCTTAGATGGGTTATTTAATCAAGCTGTGCCTCAATTTCCTTATCAGGAGAATGGGGTTGCCATAAGGGGCATGTGTGTGCCCATGTGTGCACACAGGTATTTGCATGTGTATATAACGCCTATGTAAGTGTTAGCTATTTTCATCAAATGATCTCTAGTTCTCTACTACCTTTACAGAAAATCTATAGAAAAAAAATGCTTACATTATTCTCTTCCTTTCCTGCCAAATTAGTTCTCTCAAGGACATTAATAATGAATATATTAACTAGAAATACGTACAGTTTAAAACGAGATGCAGAAAAAGGCAATGAAAGATTAAGGAAATTGTTAATGGTAGAATTTCAGACATCAATAAGCCATCTAGGAAACTACTATTACATAGTGTCCCCTAAATATACCTACTTGATAAGATTGTCCCTGCAAGTGTGGGGATGGCGTGTGCATATAAACCTCTTTAAATTGTATGTAACATTTTGGGGGATATTTTTTGTATTCGTACATGTGTGTAGCTTTCAGAGAAAAGATCACAGTTTCATCAGATTCCAAAGAGAACATGAACTAAAAATATTTCAGCATTCTTGCCCTTCAAGTTGTTTTTGTTCTTAAGCCATTATTTTCTGTCTATATTTAACAGGTGCTTTTCTACTCAAACACATGTGTTGTGCCCCCACCCTCACACACAAGCACACAAAACATACACACATATACACACACACATATAGCAGCAGTTGCCTTGCTCTGAAAGTATCTCTTAGGGGCCCCAAAGTAAAAATACTCAAATACACAACACTTCTCTCTTTAAGGTCTAAGCAGACACATGCATGGGTACTTTTCTGGTCATTGCTAAAACACTCTTATCTTACTCTTTTATTATCTATGCTGCTTATTGTTCTTTTTCTTCTGGTTTAAAAAATACATTTAAGATAAAGAAAAAGTAGGAAGAAGAAATAATAATTACTTAAAATCCTGTCATCCAAGACAACTAACTTCAGTTTTTTCCTATTTTTATACAAATACAAAAATATGCACAAGATAACATATTATAAGTATATGAATGGAATTGTAATCTTACATTTAGAAAGATTTTTACCTAACGTAAGCATTTCGCCTGTCATTAAATGTTTTTCAAAACATAGTATTAAAAATGCCATTGTCAGTACATCAGTGCCATGATTTTACTTTACTTCCGTACAGGTGTTTCCTTCTTAGTTTGTTATTATAAATAAAGCTATGATAAATATCCATGAATGTAAGTAAGTAAGTCATCATGTACACCTCTGATTATATACTTTGAATACATTCCTAGAATTGGAATCTCTGGGTCAAAAAGGCTTTTATTTATGACGCAGTCACTTGTTCCACATTTCTAAATATAATTTGTTTTAACTAAAGGAAAAGTGTAATCATATTTCTAACATTTTCAAAATTATTGGTGTTTTATTATTCAAAGAAAATTTGTATATAAAGTCAAGACCAAACATTTTATCAAAACACACAAACACCCTAACATATACTCACTGAGAAAGAAAAAGTCAACAATGTGTGATCACTGCTGAGCCAAGAAATATATTTTTCAATAATTTTTTAACACTGTACCACAGCAAGGAATTACCTACTTTTAACCACTGGGTGTCTCCTGAACTATAAGGTTAACACTCAGGCAGATAGCACTGTATCACATCTTAACAAATGTCTAACCTTTCTTACTGGCAGCTGGTAGTAAGAATCCTCACTATCTTTTAAATTCACTAGTCATTCAGCTTTCAATTTCACTAGTGAAATAAGTATATTGTATCAGACTTTACTGAGTCTACTTGCTGTAGTAAGAAAGTAAACAGGAAAAAAAAGTGAGAAAATTATATTCAGAGAATCAATTTTTATCCCAAGTACTAAGTGAAACCAAAAATGGAATGTGATTATAAGATTGTTTTAGCTTTCAGTTTCCTATAAATAGTTTTCTTCAAAATTGTAGATTTCAGATTTTAGAGTGATATATTTCTAGAATGTTACTAAAGTCCAAAAATTCTGGTGCTTAAGCTCGAATTAGATCCTTTAGGAATGAGAGGCTTGATGTGCAAAAGAGAGAGCCCAGAAATGCCAACTTTAATGTGAATAACAAACTAGGAGGTCTAGAATCGTAATGATTAAGATAAATAAATTTTTAGAATTCACTTGTTAGTTCTTTCCAAACAACATCTTTCTTATTTGATGTTTCTTAATTAATCAATGAATTCATTTACCAATAAACAACTGGCAGAGAACAGTACCAAACAGTCTGAGACATCTATAACATGTGAAGCGTCTCAGTCACACTGACAAAGATTCTCTCCTTGACTAAACTCTAATCAGGCTCCTCTGAGCTCTTTTTCAATTAGGCCTCATTGTTGGACTTCCATGTTCATCTCTGCACTATCCACTCTTACCAAGAATACTGCTATGTTACTTTAGTTAGAATCCTCCATTCTTGATATCCAATAAAGTCCCCTCACCCTCCACCACTGATCACCCACTTGCCTTAAGCAAGAATCCTATAGGTCACTTTTCCCAGAATCCGCCTTATCCCTGATGTTTCCTCTTAATTTTCCATCCACCGATCCCTGACCCTACTCCTGGCTACAAATCCCTTCTTTTCTTCATTATATTTGGAGTTAAATATTACCAAAGCTTTGAAAAACTATAATAGAATGCACTACTTGAGAATGACGTGCATAGAATTAGATTTTTAAAATTAAGGGTGGCTATGGAGTCAATTTTTACAAAAACCCTCTTGGAAAAACCAGCCACTCCTATAATCTCTCCTTCCTTAATGCAAAATTCCCTTGCAGTGGTCCCTACACCTAGAGCAATGGTCTGGAATGAAGTCTGCCTTACTATTGTTCAACAAGTATCATGAATATTACAAAACTTATCTCTGTTTGTGTAAGTAAACACTGACTTCAACTTCATTTTCATTTATTTATCTGCTGCTCTTTACATAAATCTACATACACTGGAAGAAGAGTCTTCCATGCAAAATCTCCACATACTCAGCACCCTCTCAATCGTAATCATAGTACAATGGAAACCTTCTGTTACTCCACAAAAACAGCTTGGGCGAGAACTGATATTATCCCAGTCCCCAATCAGGACCTTATCTCAGCCCCCATCCCTCTGGAAATATCAGCATTTCAGCCCTGCTGACCCTCCACCACTTCCTGCATCCCCCACACTGACACAGGGAGCACCCAGCTTCCTCTACCCCTTTGCTCGCTGCTTCAACTTGAGTTATTCTTCCCACTCCCTACATGTAGGCATTTATCAACACTTGATTTTAGTTTCTCTCTCTTCTCTCTCTACACTCTTTTCTTCAATAATTTCAACCAGGAATTTTGGTAGTGAAATTTAGAGACAGAGATGGAATGGGAGCTTGAGCAATTTCAAGGGAATTGCTTTAAAACGGTTTATGATGAAGACTGAGCTAATATGTAGTCTAAAGAGGAGCCATGAAATAAACAGTAAAAAATTAAAAAGAACAATCAAAAGCTCTAAAGGACAAGATCCTGGGAGAAGTGGGAAGAAATAGGATCAATAACCGGTCCCTCCAACCAAAGCCTCCCACACGGTCCACCAACTCTGAGACTGCAACTCTCTTAGTGTGCTCTACTGTATTGCCACAACATGGCAGAGTGAGTTGATCGGGGGAAAAAGAGGGGTCATTTTAAAAAGAAAAAAAAAAGAAAAAAGAAAAAAAAAAGAAATAAAGAAAGAAATGTTTATGTGTCCTAGGCACCATGCTATGCACTCCACAAGAATTATTTCAGTGTTACTCAAAATGTGCTCAAAACACCACTGGCATAAGAGAAGAATCACGTGGAGTGACTGGCAAAAATACTGATTCCTTGGTCCCACCTTAGATCTATATCAGTCTCTGGAGATGGAGCCTAGGAGTCCGAATTTCTCATACCACCCCCAGGTGATTCTTAGGCACATAAAAAGTTGATAATCACTGCATTATCTCATGTCATATCCTGAAAAATGAGAAACAGAGAGTTTTAAATTTGTTCTGGTACTAATACAATGTTCTACACATTTACTAAGCATTCTGTAATGATGATACTTGAAAATAAAAGACTTTGTGAGGTCAATTTGCCATGAGGTTTTGCTTTCACACATGAACTATTTTTTAATGCACAAGCCATTATGTATTGTGTCATATGGAAAAATAATATTGATATTACAATAAGAATCATACATATTCAGTCCTTAGATAAGACAGGTATCTTGCTATGGGTATTGGTTATTGTACCTTTTGAACCAGTCATCCCAATATTTTTGAGAAGCTAAGAAAGTCTAAAGAATAAAAAAATTAACTATAAACATGATATTTCTGGAATAATATTTAATCCATCTGTCCATGAGGTTTCTAGTGCTTATGATGTGCTGAAGTGAACTGAATATCCATTCAATTCCATCAATATTTTGTTAGTATTTTATTCTGATTCCAAATGCAATAAAGTATAATCTTTTCAGAGACAATTTGATGGGACCTAAGATCTTAGATAGGTTCAGCTCATAAATCTAAAATAAGATAATGAAGGGTATATTATTGTTGCATGCTATAATGTTGGTATATTTATATATTCTCTCATAGAGGCAAAGTGCTCAGTTGTTTTTTTTAATACCATTTACTATCCAATGATACATTTTGTATATCACAGATTCTTAATTTAAAGGCACATTATTTTCATATTCTTTTTACAAAGTACATCCTTAGGTTCTGATAAAACAGCTCATTGAATAGTGATGCATAGGGTCTCGCATGGTGGCTCACGCCTGTAATCCCAGCACTTTGGTAGTCCAAGGCGGACAGATCACCTGAGGTCAGGAGTTCGAGACTATCCTGGGTAACATGGCGAAACCCTGTCTCTACTAAAAATATTTTTTAAAAAATTAGCTGGGCATGGTGGCATGCACCTATAGTCCCAGCTACTTGGGAGGGTAAGGCAGGAGAATTGCTTGAACCCAGGAGGCAGAGTTTGCAGTGAGCCAAGATTGCGTCACTGCACTCCAGCCTGGGCTATAAAGTGAGACTATCTGAAAAAAAAAAGATAGTGATGCAGAGGTCTTTAGTTCTAGCTATTGGCATATGTTTCTGCCTGTTGCATGTAGTTGGTTTTATAACAAAAGTGCTACTAAAGTTAATAAACTATCAAACTTCCCTCATTTTTCAATGGGAAGATGCTGTGATATATAATCAACCAAAGAATTTGAGCCCTGCCCCATCCCCTAGGTAGACATCAATACCAGACTCACCTTTATTGCCAAACAAGTTCTCTTTACTGACCTAATAATAATAATAAAGTAATGCCAATAATAATAATAACAATAACAGGAGCTAAGATTTAAAGAGCACCTCCTATGTCCCAGGAACTGTTCTAGACACTACATATGGATGGTCTCATTGTTCTTCACATTGACTCTTATGTAAGAACTATTATTATCCTCATTTTATAGATAAGGAATGTGCCCTTAGTGAGGCAAAGTAACCTGCCTAAAGACACAGGGCTAGGAATTAGCAGAGCTGGGAATTAAATCCAGGCACTGGACTCTAAACCCTACACTCAGAAAGTATCATATGCTGCTTCCACAGAAACCACAGATCAATAGCAGGTTAACTGAGCTGTGAGTGTGGCTCTTCAAAGCTTTCACAGCAGATGAGAAAGAAGATGCTCTCACTGTGGTCTCAGAATGGCACAGAGTTTTTGTCCTGAATTTTGTAAATTTTCTAAATTTCTCTCAGAATTCAAACTGAATTTGTATCTTAGGATAAACAGATTGCTTTAATGTCTATATAATGCCTGGAGTTTTAATTGTAGCTTTGAACTTAAATTCACCCAGTGCTCATGAAAACCTATCTGACACACATTCCACATAGGAAAATAATTCTAATATCTATGTAAGTAAGTTTTGCTCATAGGAAAACAAGCAGTGACAAACATTATTTCATGATGACTTACAGAGAAAGACAAATGTACCAGGACCACACAGAGAAATCCCACAAAAGAGGTGATGCAAATGCCCTGTGATGATTAATCATCTCTTACTAATAATCCTCCTGCCCCTCTGTTAAAACTCCTGAGGGGCTGAATGATACGCAGAACAGAGTTTAAAGTGAGAAGCCATTTCACAGGTTGCACTCAAAGCAAACTAGAATAGAGGAGCTTGATTCAAAAAGCTGAACACTGTCATTATGAGCCAATTCCAAGAATTCCTAGTATAAAATATTCTCTCTAGAAGTTTCTATTTTTTCATTTTCTCATAGAAGAGAGCAGAACTTAACTAAACACTAAAGGAAGCCCACCAAATGCCAAAAATCTAGGCAGAATCTCCATCCTAATCAAGCCAATGGAACTATATTGAAAAACACAATGGGTGAACCACTTGTGTCATGCATCTGAAACGAGCAAGCTTACATCCCTGAAAGACTCCCTCTCTCCTGAGTGCTCAGACTTCACACAAATGTAGACATCTAGAAAACCTAGCAGTCAAACCTCTTTGGTAGGAGTCCTCCTCATGAGGCAACCTATCTTTATTCCCCATTAGTGCCTCTCTTTCTAACCCAAGTCAAAGGTTCCAAATTACGGAAACCAACTAACTAGAAATCTGGTGGGTTCAGTAGAGTGGGCAGGGCGTGGGAGGATGGGTTGTGCGCAGGGTGTGGCAGTAGGAATGCTGTACCTGGGGGAGTAGTTGTCCTAAGTACAAATTGGCCTTCTTGGGGATGGAGGTAAAAAGAGCCCCATTAGCAGTCCATGCTAAAAAATGGAGCTCTTCCCTGCATCTCATTTCATACAGTGGATGTTCTGTAATGAATGAAAGTCCACTAGGTAGTGGGGATTTTACCAGCATTGTGCATATTCACCTGCCCAACAGCTATAGACCTGAGGAGATTTAGTTAGCATGGACATGAACAGAAAGCAGGGCTAAGAACGACGTGCTCATCACAGCGGACAAACTCTAGGAGTAGGTCAAGCTCTCCTTAAAAATAAGTCAAAAAAAAAAATGAGTCACCAGAAATAAATTTTGCCTCTCAAAACCATCAGAGAGAAAGGCAGAGGGCACCATTACCCTGAAGACTGAAAAAGACAGATCTCATAAGATGATACAGGTTAAGAAGAAAATTCAGACCCAAGTGTGCATCCTTGATAGGAAACAAGATGGTATTACCTTCATGAAATGGAGTAAAGAGCTACAGATTGAGATGGAAAGATAATGGAGTGAGACAAAGAGATAAGAGAGGATAAGAAGGGGGCACAAAGAAACCAAAACCCAAAACCAAAATTTGAACCTGTATTAGAAGTTTCAAAGAGCAGAATTTAGAAATAAAATATGTGGCGGGCAAACTTCAGAAACTCTTCCAGAGTGCAAAGGTAGATGTCAACAAAAGAAAATTGTGAGGCAGATGATTAGTGAATGTTAATGTCAGAATTACAGTAGTCTCTCTTATCTGCAGGGGATATATTCGAAGATTCCCCAGTGGATGCCTGAGACTGCAAATAGTACTGAGCCCTGTACTCACTATGGTTTTTCCTATACATACGTACCTATAATAAAGTTTAATTTCTAAAATACGCACAGTAAGAGATTAATAACAATAACTAATACTAAAATATAACAACTATAGCAATATACTGTAATAAAAGTTATGTAGATGGGGTCTCTCTCTCTCTCTCTCAAAATATCTCATTGTATTGTACCGTGGATAACTGAAATCATGAAAAGTGAAACAGTTGATAAAGAGGAACTATTGAATATGTATGTTTAAGAAGAAACAAGGGAAACTGAAATAAGAGCAATAATTAAAGAAATAACTAAATAACAGACATTCCAAGACAAATTCATATAGAAAAACACATATTAATATACAGGCACATCCTGGCAGTATTTTTAAATTGTAAAAACAAAAGAAAAAAAAATCTTGCACCAACGTGAGAAAAATAAGCTTCCTAAAAAGTAAGTCAAAAGTAGGCTGCCTCAGACATCTCTGTAGCACAAAAAGCCAGAAAACCATGAAGCAATAGATACAGAATTTTGAGGAACAAAACTGTGACCCGAGAATGTTGTACAATTTTGCATTGATTGACTTCCTTGTGTGTCGCCAACGAGAAAACATGCTTACATTCACGCACACTCAGAAAATCATCATTGTGCTCCCTTCCTGAAAAAATTATCTTAGAAAATAATCAATGAAACAATAAATGAAAATTTCAAATGAAAAAATGGGGAAACCACAGTTGAAAAGAATCTTGTAACTTCCCAGAGTCAGTTTAGCCTCCCAAGTCAGACACCCAGTGCGAGCCTCTGGTGGCCACTTGGGGCTGGATCTCCTGGTGAGCCAGGCATGACTGCCTCAGTGCAGCTTTTCAGCTTAGCTTTTCTTGGCACTAAGAGATGAGCTTGTGCAGCCACAATCAACTCCCCACAATTAATATGAACTCTCTTGTCATGACACATAAAATAATGTTAAAATAATGTTTTCTGCAGTACTCTTCTAGAACTTGCTAATGACAGCTAAATCACTTGTGGGAACACTGTCACAAATTACTTCTTGAATAAGAAGTAAATTTCTCCCCCCTTCAAAAACAGAGCACAAAATAATGACCATTAAACGCCATATTGAATGCCAAGGTACTTGAATAATAGTTTTCTATATACTTAAATGCCACACACATTGGTGGGTCTTTTTTTAATTGGAAAAGATTTATCTATCACAAAGCACATGATTTACCATTTTCAGACTATAATGATGTTCCTTTGCTATTTCTGCTTAAAAATCAAGATATGCAGCATTTCACTAAACAAAATATGCATACACAGAAAAAAGATGCAGGAAAATACACCAAGATGTATATTGTGCCCATCTCTTTAGGTGCTGGAATCCTAGATGAAGGTGTTTATTTTCCATTTTTCTTTTTTCTTTTTTGACACAGAGTCTCGCTCTGTTGCCCAGGCTGGAGTGCAGTGGTGCAATCTCAGCTCACTGCAACCTCTGCTCCCAGGTTCAAGCAATTCTCCTGCCTCAGCCTCCCAAATAGCTGGGACTACAGGCGCCCACCACCATGCCCGGCTAATTTTTGCATTTTTAGTAGAGTCAGGGTTTCACCATATTGGCCAGGCTGGTTTCGAACTCCTGACCTGCTAATCTGCCTGCCTCAGCCTCCCAAAGTGCTGGGATTACAGGCGTGAGCCACCACACCTGGCCAAGGGTGTTTATTTTCTTTAAATTCTCTGGTACTTTCTAAATGTTTTTCAATAATTATATTTTAGCTGCACAATCATTAAAAAGTACTAAAATTGGCATATATAATAATTATAAATACATGACATCATGATAATTTAAGAATATACACACAATTTTAGAGCAGTAGTTAACTAAGTGGTAAGACTCAGGGTAATATTGTTTTTCACAAGTATGTATCACTTTTGTGATGAAAAAAAGTCTAACTTTATTAAAAGAAAAAAGTTTAAAAAACGTTTGAGTCATTCAACATTGAATTCGTGCATTTTAGAAGGAAGAAAGGTAAATACTGAGGAAAAGCATGCCACCAATGCCATTAGAGTAAGGAAAATGTAACAAACATCTTTTCCTTCAAGGCAGAATTTGCATTCTCTTTCATGTCTTCTTTCCTTTACTCATAAAAATAAATCCATTGTTAAATGTGAAGCTTTTAAAATTGGCTCTCTGAGATCATGCCTGTTTTATACTTTAAATTCCATTTCCCAGGACTTTACTGAAATATGTTGCCAAAAGATTCACACTCCCCCAGTGTGGCCAGATGCTTCAGTTACATCCTTTAAATAGATTTGATTGCAGGTTTGAAAAGACTTATTTGTTCTACTGTATTTAAAGTTGCTGATGTTAAGTGTTTTCATTTTCCTTTTTCCTCCTCTCTGGTTACTTTATCTTTGGTTTGTTAGTCCATGCAACTTTTGGCCCTATAATTCATCTCCATCTGAGAAAAAATTGAAAACTTTGTAACAATTGGTATAAACAAGCAAACATAAATAAATTCTCACAGACACTTACCTTACCCTGTCCTCAAGTATTTGTACTTCAAATGCAGCATGACAAATGATATACTAGTTTCAACATTCTATTAAAATTGCTGTAGGTAGCTTGGTGTGGTGGCTCACACCTGTAATCCCAGCACTTTGGGAGGTGGGAAGATTACTTGAGCCTGGGGAGGTCAAAGCTGCAGGGAGCCATGATCATGCTACTGCACTCCAGCATGGGCGACAGAGTAAGACCCCATCTCCAAAAAATAAAAATAAAAATAAAATTGCTGCAGGTATCTTAGGATCACTTAAAGGTTGTGTTGGGGTAATATTCCGAAGAAAAACAACTATTGACAAACAGCAAGGGAGAAAGAGCTCTGAAATTCACATGGCTATATTCATCTCCATGTCTGTTTTGTTTTGTTTGTTTGTTTGCTTGTTTGTTTGAGACAGAGTCTTGCTCTGTCGCCCGGGCTGAAGTGTAGTGACACAATCTCGGCTCACTGTAACCTCAACCTCCTGGGTTCAAGCGATTCTCTTGCCTCAGCCTCCCGAGTAGCTGGAACTATGGGTGCATGCCACCATGCCTGGCAAATTTTTTTTTTTTTGGTATTTTTAGTAGAGACAGGGTTTCACTATGTTAGCAAGGATGGTCTCGATCCCCTGACCTTGTGATCCGCCCGCCTCAGCATCCCAAAGTGCTGATTACAGGCATGAGCCAACGCACCTGGCCCTCCATGTATTTTTACGTATGGCAATATAGTGGTGGTTCTCACCTAACTCTCATCAATTTTTTCTTCTGGTTATATCCTCCCAAAGTCCTCCTCTGTGCCCTTTTCTGGCATCTCTAATTGAAATGCAGCAGAATAATAAAAAGAGAAGAAAAAATTGTGAAGAAGTACCCCTAACATAGAAAGCAAATTTTCAAACTGATTTTGTTTCAAAGACCCTGATTTGTCCTCAGAGGACTAACCAGTATATTTCCATATGCTTGGGGACGGTAAGTTATTTAACATGTCAGGTACATGCCAGTTTGAAAATGGATTACTAAAATCCAAACTAAGCTTCTTAATCTCACGTTTTGGTCAACAGAGCAGTAGGTAAGAAAATATTTGGGAGAAATAATCAGTTTCAGGAAGTCTTTCTCTGGTAATTTTGAGAAGAAAGGGGATGGCAATAAACTGTGGATGGTAGGCAGGACAGATAACAAATTCAGATTGCTCATGGTTTTATAGTCGTGAACATCAAGGCTAACATAATGCCTAAAGTGGGACAGTTTCCTCGAACTGTCTCCAGGACACAGTATCTCATCAATGACTTATTCGCATATAACATAAAGAATGAGGCCCTTTGAGGCAGACCATTTTGGAAACATACCCTGACTACCAAGTATACCCACCCCCATGCTTGGCCACCTTAACAAATACATACGGGCAGAATTTAAGGAGAGAGAAGAGCTCTAGGAACCTCTTCCAGTTTTGAACGCTGCCCAATTCACAAATCATTCTTTGCTCTAACAAATTCTGTTAAATTTATTTTGTCTGAAGCCATGATTTAAGCTATGGGGACAGAGCAAAGTCTCTATCCCCTTTTTGCTTCTGCTGGTTGGGACAGAGTCAAAACACTGATTATGTCCAGGCTCTGGCACAAGGGCAGGAGTCATGAATGTGAATCTACCAGAAATATAATAAAACAATGTCAGAATTGCTATGCCAATAAGGAGAAGAAAAATTTCCTGTTCCTTCATTAAAGTAGAAGTTCAGCCTTTCAATGTTTTAAATCAAAGTCAGGTCTACCTCTTATAACTGGGCTTCTTAACAGTGTTTTCCTTTCTAAACCTTTTATAAATATGGAGATGACAGACATTATAATCCAGATATTAAAGAGTTAACTATGTGCCATCACTTGTTACATACCAATAATGGCGGTACATCCTGTATATCCAAGCTGTAATATTAAGTTTCCAAGTTACAATTGGCAAGAATGACCAAATTAGTATTGGCTTTGTATCCACTTGACCATATTGGAAAAGAAAACTTCCTTTTTGGGCAAATAACCTTGATTAACATTAATAGAGAGTAACATCCAAAAACATTATTTACTGGTCTGGAGAATAAAGGAACACTATGGTTTTCAATCAGGAAGTGTTCAATATTTGCTCAATATTAATTTGATAGATAACCTATCAGAAAATATATTTAAAGGGTAGGGTTGATAAATGAGTTAAATGACACTAGGTAGATTTTCTTTTCTTTTCTTTTCTTTTCCTCTTTTTTTTTTTTTTTTTTTTTTAGACGGAGTCTCGTTCTATCGCCCAGCTGGAGTGCAGTGGCGCGATTTCAGCTCACTGCAACCTCTGCCTCCCAGGTTCACGCGATTCTCCTGCCTCAGCCTCCCGAGTAGCTGGAATTACAGGCGCACAGCACCACGCCCGGCTAATTTTCCATATTTTTAGTAAAGACGGGGTTTCACTATGTTGGCCAGACTGGTCTTGAACTCCTGACCTCACGATCTGCCCACCTCAGCCTCCCAAAGTGCTGGGATTACAGGCGTGAGCCACCCCACCCGTCTGACACTAGGTGGTAGATTTACATGCTGGGAAAAGGAAAAAATTGTATTTTTTTTTTTTAAATGGAAATGTATCTTTTATTAATTTAACCAGGAAACAGGATGAAATCTTAATATGTTTACTTCTACTTTCTATTTTTAAAGAATCATTTGCCTTTCATGGCTATAAAAAATTCACTAAAAACTTGTTTGTAAGAAACAATCTAAATTACATTTTCATGGGTACTGGTAATGAAAACAATGGTAGAAAATGGAGGCATAAACTTTAGTACAGAATGCATAGCAGGTTCTAGCCATAACAGCCTCCTTACATATTGACTATTTTGAAACTGCAGAAAATAAGCAGAAAGAAGAACTAAATTTCAGAAAAACACCTGATTAAGTTGATAATATAGAGAAAAATCAAATGATCACTTGATGTTTTCTAAATTTCCATATACCTTTTAGAACCTGGCTATATGACGTTTACAAGTAAGAAACGACTCAATTTCTACTGGATAAAGATGAATATATTATCCAGTTATACTGAGATTTAACACATAAAGAGCAGGTAAAGGAAGGCAAATCTTGTACCCTTTGGAAGGGCAGAAATTTCACATGACCCTTCCGTAGAGAAGTAGGTCATTCTTAACAGTGCAAAGAATGGTATGTCATTCAGTGAAAGAGGATACAGCCTCAAAGAAAACCCATCTCAACGTGGGGAGATTTGGTTTTACTAGTTTTCCATAGAATCTATGCAAATTAAATAGTTATCTCTTCCTTTTGTTTATGAATCTGAAGGACTGGTTAATCTGGCTTTCCCTGTCCTCCTTGCATGGCTTATGTTACCAAAAAAAAAGATTTTTCTTTCTACTACAGCATGTGTTTTCCCTTCTACACTTGACATGTTCATCAACAAAACAATTGGGATTCACCAATTCCTATAGGGAAAACATCCTAAACAATAGTACCTTTAGTAATAGTTCTATTACCAAAGGGAAAGTATTCATACAAGCTCTATTCCCAGAAACAACTTTTTAAATTGATTTTAAGTGATTTCCCTCTATATTCTTGAATCAAAACTTGGTTAAATCAAAATTTCCCAATATTAAGCAAAGCAGAAGCTCTTCGCTACATCATTATTTAATATTTCAAGGCATATTTCACAGTTTAAAAGCAAGAGAAAAAGAAAGCCCAGTATTGTGGAAATTACCTCATCTGATCCTTTCTTTTCTCCTGGTTTGGAAGGCGATTCACTGGTTTTTTCACTGACATGCTATAAAAAGGTAAAAAATAATGCTTACTAAAGGAAGATGACACAGATGATAGTAACTTTAATCCCCAAAGGTTAAATGCATACTTTTTTTTTTTTTTTTAAAAAGGACCACTTTAATCTTCGTCCTGAGAATGCTGGTAATTCACACTAATGTAGGTGGCTTTCAAAAATCAAGGGATGCTACAGACATTCATTTGGGATCCAGAAGGTCAGTCTGTAATTAACTAGATGCAGAGCTGATGGTGATGCCAAGGCGGCATCTTATCTCCTAAAAATTGCCTCACGAATTTTAAGCTCAAGTTTTCAGCATGGTAGACATCTCATTCATCAAGGAGATGAGATCTCTAAGAACCATGTTTCATCTGAAGCCATACTTAAGGCTCAGTTCAGCAGGGACTCAGGAGTGTTCCAAGGGAATTCCCTAGAGTTCTTCCGCGTATTCACCAATGCAGAAAGATAAAACCTGAAGGACAAAGACCATACCTGCAACTTCTTCTATGTATTATGGCTTTAAGATTTCGTTATGTCTATAAACAGAATTATTTTTCTTACTAGGACACCGAGGATAAATGCAATTTTTAAAAGTGTTATTTTATTTTTAATTAACACATAACAATGGTACATATTTACGGGGTACAAGGTGATGTTTTGAATGTACATTGGGTAATGATCAAATCAGGGTAATTACTAAATCTATTGCCTCAAATATTCATCATTTCTTTGTGGTGAGGACTTTCAAATCCTAGTTATTTTGAAGCATATAATACATTACTGTTAACTATAGTCACCCTACTGTGCAATAGAACAACAGATCTTATTCCTCGTAACTAACTGTCTTTATACCCATTGATCAAACTCTCCCTAATGCAAATATTTTTACGTGGGGCATAAAAGCTTCAAGTAGCTTACATATTCATTTGTTTTGGCGATAAGGTAAAATAAGCCAAACTTCACTGAAATTGTTTGAGAAATGAAAAAATAGTTGTATGTTCCTGAATAGGGGTTACAAACAATTATTTCATTTCTGTCACACTGTGGGATGTTCAAGAAAGTGGGAAAAGGGAGCCAAATATGAAAAAACAAAAGCTTACTATTGGATTCAATCCTAATCACCCTCAATTGAATCAAAATATAAGATGCTATTATGTTCCCTAAAGCAGAATAATAACCTGGATATGTAGGTCAGTGAAATTATTTGAATTAAGAAGAATGATAATAATAACAATTTATATTATTATATACAAGGCACTTCCATATAGTCTTATTTGATACAAAAAAAGAAGCTCATGTTGTTTTATAAATGAGAAAACTAAGAATAATAGTGATTTGATGGTGTTTACGTGGAAACATAACTGGTAAATGGGAAAAGGTCACAAAACAGCCTTTCTGACTAAAATCTGTTGTTTGCCATTAGAACATGCTAAATGGAATTAGATAATGTTTTCTCTTTTTTTAAATTTATTATTATTATTATACTTTAAGTTCTAGGGTACATGTGCACAACGTGCAAGTTTGTTACATATGTATACTTGTGCCATGTTCATGTGCTGCACCCATCAACTCGTCAGCACCCATCAACTCGTCATTTACATCAGGTATAACTCCCAGTGCAATCCCTCCCCCCTCCCCCCTCCCCATGATAGGCCCCGGTGTGTGATGTTCCCCTTCCCGAGTCCAAGTGATCTCATTGTTCAGTTGCCACCTATGAGTAGCAGCAGATATGCTACTAAAAATTGCCAAGGAATACCAGAACCTGTGGCTGAACTCCTTTCTTAATAGTGTTTTGTATGAACAACTAGCCATAAGGCACATTCATGAATGTACAATTCTTACCCAGAAGAAACACTCTCATAGATTAGTGATTGGAATCCCACTGAAAAGCAGCCAGGGTGCAATAGCTTGGTGAAACCCTCTACAGGGCTTCTTTTTCCTATACATCCTAGTCAAGGGTTTGTTTATACATAGCTGAGGGCAATCAGTCTTGAATAATTAAATGAATCTTTTAAAAATGAACCATTTTAAAGCCCACTTAGATATCATGGCTATATGGCAATTGATAAATATTAGAATAATTGGTGAGAAAAAATTTGTAAAAGCCAGACTTGAGGGGGAAATATTACTTATCTCTGTTAAAGTAAATAAGGGGGCCATTAGCCTGAGGTAGTCTCTGTCCTCAGATACCTTACTAAGCACACTGAAACGTAACTTGAAGGCATTTCTTGTAAATGGCTTAAAACAAAACAAAAATGAGCCTCAGCCAATCATAACCAGCCAACCAGCTGACTGGTTGTATAACTACAAACCTCTCATCAGGCCATACCTAAATAAGGCAAATGCCTAGTTGTAGCCAATCAAGTAATTTATTCGCTTTGCTTCCACATGCAGCTATAAAAGCTTGCTGCTCTTGCTGCTGGAGTGTACTGAGCTCTCTGAACCACTTTTCATTTTCAGTACTGCCCAATTCATAAATCATCCTTTGCTCAAATAAGCTCTGTTAAATTTGCCTAAAAGTTTTCTTTAAACATCTCTAAAAAACTCATTCTACAAAGACAGAGATTACGAAATCTGTCTCCCTCCAGAACTGGCAATTTTAGAACCATGATACCACATTCATAATCTGTAATTCATATTTTTTCAGATTACATAATATAAGTAATAATAATAGCCACTGTTTTATTGGGTGTTTACTATTTTGAGTGCCTCATTTACTTGTCAAGAGATTTTACAAACGAAAAAACTTTAAAAGGTGACTTGCTCTTGTCTGGTGCAAGGTTCCATGCTCTCCGCAGGGTCTCACTCTGCTTTCTGCTCATGTGGCAAATATATATCATAATTTATTACCCCACAGTAAATGCATGTACAGCCTTTTCTCCCTTAAAATAGTAACTTAAAATAACAACTTTAAAATTATGTACTATAAGCATTGTTATTTTTTGAGTTCAAAAGAAAAAGTTGCTCACAATAGAAAGCTATTTTAAAATACACAAAAGTATAATGACATAAATAAAAATCACTTATAATAAAAGGCCAACTTTTTTAGAACTTCATGAATTATATTTTTCCAGTTTTTTTTTTCTTTTCTTTTCTTTTTTGAGACTGAGTCTCACTCTGTTACCCAGGCTGGAGAGCAGTGGTGCGATCTCGGCCCACTGCAACATCCACCTTCTGAGCTCGAGCTATTCTCGTGCCTCAACCTTCCAAGTAGCTGGGATTACAGGCATGCACCACCATATCCGGCTAATTTTTATATTTTTAGTAGAGATGGGGTTTTGCCCATCTCTGTTGGTCAGGCTGGTCTCGAACTCCTGACGTCAGGTGATTCACCTGCCTCGGCCTCCCAAAGTGTTGGGATTACAGGTGTGAGCCACCGCTCCTGGCCCAGTTCCTATTTTAAGCCCAGCTATTTATCATGAAAAATTTCCAACAGACAGAAAAGTTGAAAGAGTAATACAATGAATGCACATATTCCCCCCATTCAGATTTCAACAACGATTAACATTGTTGCCACATTTTTCCATTTGCATACGCACACAGGCATACATACAGACACACACACACACACACACACAGAGAGAGAGAGAGAGAGAGAGAGGGAACAAGAGGGCGCTACATGTTTTTATATACCTGTATTGGAAAGTAAATTACAGATATCCTGAACTTTTAACCCTAAACTTTTCACCACGCATCTCCTTAAATTTGAGAACATTTTCCCAAACGGTATTGGTATATACCCAATACTATTATCACCCTAAGACAATTAACAAGAATTTCCAGTAAATAACAAGTTTATCAATTAACCACTGCCCTGATCATTTCTTGAATATTATTCAATATTCAGCAGTCTGTTAATGATGTAAAGTCAATTGTATCTTTTCTCTGAGAGAGATTCATGAAATAATTGAGTACTTTTCACATAACTGAGAAGACGGAATGAAATATTTGGGAATGACATATGTCGAATTTGATCCGGCTCAGGAATCTGCAGGAGTCTAAACAGCGAAGAGAGAGAACTCTGCTGACCACTACTACATGTAACTGCTGGGTTGAGGAGAGTGAGATGAGCAGGGAACAGGGAAAGAGTGACAGCTGGGGAAAGAGAACTGAACCACAAAACTAATTAGACAATAGAAACTAACACCTCCTAAGCATCTACTCTGTGCTAGGCCCAGTGCCAGGCATCTCCTATGTGGTCTCCTTTGCTCCGCACAGCAGCTCTAGGGAGTACCCACTGTCGCCTTGGTTCATGAATAAAGAAACTGAAGATCTGAACAGCAATGTTCTCCATGGTGATACCACTCAGGATTACGTGGGCCAGAGACTAGGCTACTTTGGATCTAGTTGAAAGCTAACTAGGATCTTAGGATTTTCATCAAAAAAGTCTTTAGAGCATGCCAGTGATCTGAAATGAGAACAAAACAAAAGGCGCGAAAAATAACAAAACACAAAACCTTCCTATTCTAAAATTTGTTTTATAAATGAACAGAACACACAATACTTATGAATTCTGTCCTGTATTGGCAGCTAGAGAGGAGGCCAAAGACAGGAAGAGCAGGACAGGATGCCATAGAAAAGAATTTCATTGGAAGGACAAGGCCCTAGAAGACAGGAGACTAGATGGGGGCTAAGATGAAGGGGGTATGTGCTCCAGAAGCTCAGAGCCAGGGAAAAAAAATCAGATCTAGGGCTTTGCTGTCTTAACTCAAGAAGGAATAATTTTCCAAACTGTTTTCATCCTCATTTTTATCACGTAGTTGGCAAGTACAACTGTCGTTTGTCCTCATTCTAGGTGACAGCCTCTATACATTTAAAATCTGCCATTGCAAACCCATAAATCTGAAAAAAGTCAGTAAGAGCTAACTGCAATAAGGCTCAGAGCCTGAGCTCTCACCCAGCTAAGGGCTTCTGCCAGGGCAAGGTTCAACTCTGCCGCATTTAGGCACCTGCCCTGTTATTACCCAGATACACACAGAGACATAGACAGCCGAGGGAACATGTCACACAAAATAAGATAAAAATCAAAGAAAGTAGGCCAGGCACAGTGACTCACGCCTGTAATCCCAACACTTTGGAAGGCCAAGGTGGGCAGATCAGGAAATCAGGAGTCCGAGACCAGCCTGGCCAATATGGTGAAATCCCATGTCTACTAAAAATACAAAAATTAAATTAAGGGGCATGGTGGTGCGCACCTGTAGTCCCAGCTACTCGAGAGACTGAGGCAGGAGAATTACTTGAACCCAGGAGGTGGAGGTTGCAGTGAGCTGAGATCGCACCATTGCACTCCAGCCTGGGTAACAAGAGCAAAACTCCATCACAAAAAAAGGAAAAAAAAAAAATCAAAGAAACTTCTTCACATATAAAAGAAGCAAGAGGACAGAAAAGCAGCCCTTGCCAGCGTTAAGTCCAGCTGTGAAAAGACTATGAAATGCTAGTGTGCTTCTGAATTGCCTTTGCTTTATTATTAGTTTTTTTTTTAAAGTATGAGGCTTCTTTTAGGGGGAAAGGAAAACATTCTGAAGTAAAATTGTGCTGATGGTTGTGACCACCCTGTGAATATACTAAAACATATTGTATCATATGCCTTGGTGGGTGACTTATTTGAAAACTTAAAAATTTTCCTTCTTCGATTTGGTGAGAATTTCATTGCGATAGTATTTGCATGTCCAGGGACAGCTGTGGAAAACTCATGGAGCAATAAAAGGTTATCTTGGTGCCTCTGGACTCTCCAAGCTCATGGAACTCAGCTCTCTACCGTCACACACACGGAGAAAGGCTTGTACCAGGGGCTCCCGAGGAACACAAAGCCTTCAGGTTAGCAGTAGGTCCCATCCTTCAGTGCCTGTCACAGGCACCTGGGAAGCTTTTAGAAACATTTGTGTCAGGGCATAGGGATTTAGATTTAGTTTGAATAGAATGCGGCCTGGCCATGGGTACATTTTTCTAAAGTTCCCCAGCTGATTCCAATATACAATCAGGATTGAGAACCACTGGTTTTAGGGGAAGATTTGTGGGCACCATGATAGGAAGTGGAAGTTTCTGCTCCTCAAACCATCCCACTGAGTCGGCACCCATGGGGAGGTTCCTAGGGTCAGGCAGACTGGGGCGGCTCTGGGCTCCTCCTGGGTAAACTCGGATTGCTCAGTGAAGTCGCACAGTGCCCTATGTTCACACCAGTGTTTCCTGTCTAATTCTGAGCTTTGCCCTATTAATGGAGCATTGTGTTTTCATATTTGCATATTAATCTCTATTTTCTCAGTAAAGCAAACAAATTAGCACTCTATTGTACACTCTATTGCTTATTGATTACTTTATAAACCCATACATCTTGCCTTCCTAATCACAGGGTAAATTACATCCTTTTGTTCCTAGATGTGTGGTAGGACCATAACAAATAATTCTTGATTGAAAGACCATGTTTCCACAAGCCCATAAACATTCCCTGAGAAGTACTTTTGCTCTTTTCAGATCAGTAAACTAGACAAAAGAGAAAGAGGCCAAGAAGGTAGCTTGAAAAATTAAGAGACGATGTGCAAATTGGTATTTCCCACAAAAATACCTTATGATATATTTGTATATGTATTCTACTTGCCAAAGCAAAATTATTCAGCAAACAAGCAGAAGGACCAAAGCTTCTGTAAAGCTGGTTTTGCTTCATAACCGTCTCCCTGGGTGCAGATCCTAGGAGTGTCCCCCAGGTGGATTCCTTGTTCCACTTCTGCTGTGTTCAAATTGCAGTGGAACTTTGCTGGCTGCAATTCTCCTGATGGATGGCCTCAAGTTGGGTTTAGCCAACAGCAGGCACTGCCAGGAGACTAGAGGTGGTGGGTGGGTGGTATTCCCTTTGCTCCACCCCCTCCTCCGGTAGCACCTCCTGCAGGATGGGTCGGCTGTGGTTCCAGCTTCCACAAGGTAACCCTTGTCCTCCCTGTGTCCCTCTAGACTAGGGGTGGTAGCAGCTTCCTGCAATTTCTAATCTCTGGGTTGCCTCACCCTCCCTTGATGGCTTCCCAGCCTTTTTTGTTGCCTGGGTAAGCAATTCCCCTATGTTTCATTCCTTTTGTTTTAAATACTCAGAGTCATTGCCCTCTGTTAGTTGACTGCAATAGACTCTAATAGGGCAGAAAGAGCACAGATTTGTAAGGCTATGTGACCATGACCTTGGGCAGATAATTTAATTTTTCAGTTTCTTCTTGTAACATAGGGCTAATGGTATCTATCCCAGGGGCTGGCAAATTTATGAAAAGAGTTGACATTAGTGAGGAGCCTGGCTCATTGCCTTGTTAATTTTAAGAATACAGTTAAAATTATTCCACTCCCTTCTTTTTCCCTGGCAGCAATCTAACTGTGGTGAATTAGAAGCCAGTGACTAAAGGTTTGAGGATTTCATTTCCTAAGGCTGTAAACATTAGAACAGAAGAATTTAGTATTTTACTTTCCCTAAAGTACAAAGGAACCTTATCAGGTTCATCTGATAAAGCTTTTGTTTAGTACTTTGTCTATCTCATGACTGTGTATTATATATTATTCTCACATCTTCATATTACACTCAAGGAGATAAACTACATGGGGGTTAAAGAATTCACTTTCCCAACAAACTACAGCAATTTGGTTACAAGGATGAAACTTGTATTTGCAATTCCCATACTTTAAAATATGTTGAAAAAGTGTGTGTGTGTGTGTGCTTGTGCTGGCAGCTGTGACAGTTAACAGATAAAACAAGATTGGCACAATGTTGACAATTATTGACATCAATGATTGGTATACGAAGAGGTCATTATACTCTTGTATTTATTTATTTATTTATTTATTTTGAGATGAAGTCTTGCTCTGTCACCCAGGCTGGAATGCAGTGGCGCGATCTGGGCTCACTGTAAACTCCGCCTCCCAGGTTCACGCCATTCTTCTGCCTCAGCCTCCCAAGTCGCTGGGATTACAGGTGCCTGCCACCACACCCGGCTAATTTTTTATATTTTTAGTAGGGATGGGGTTTCATCATCTTGGTCAGGCTGGTCTTGAACTACTGGCCTTGCGATCCACCCGCCTCAGCCTCCCAAAGTGCTGGGATTACAGACATGAGCCACTGCCCCCAGCCTCATTATACTCTTCTCTTATTTTGTGTACTAATGCTTAATATGTATTAAGGATTAACTGCATAGCTATAATTCTGAAATCCCTATGTTTCATTGAACCCCAAGTGTTCGTTTTTTTCCTAACATTTTAAGATTTTAGCGGACATGACAAGATGCCACCTTAAAGGTACAGGCCCTATGTGTCCAGTTTTCAGAGGTGGCATCTACTGCCTATCATAGATTAGCTCCTGGGATTCACCTGAAGTAAGGCTTGATGAGTTTTCCCTAAGTCAAAGGGGGTATCATGAGAACTTAAATAGTTACTTTGTTGCCACAGCAGTCCTCATGAGAATGAACTTGTAGTTTTTTCTATGAGACATGCAAGAGGAGGAGGCCAGGCAGAGAGCACTGCACGATTTTTTTGTGTGTCCACTGCACTCTGCACAAAACTGACACACAGCAGGTGGACAATAAACAACTGAACATCTTTGAGCTTTACCAAATTTATTCTTATGTTCTATGAGTTTTTTACAATCAAAACAAATTCCATACATTTTTAGAAAACTATAACTTTAGACCTTTTTCTTCCTGAGTTAACTGACTTGTCCATTTGAGGAGATAGCTTACATAAACAGTGTTTATTGGATGGAGCTGTTCTTGCATTTTTCTTAACTGGAAGACATCTGATATACTTTTTCCCCCTTTATGGCGGCTGTAAAGCTTTCTGCGTATGTTTTCATGAAAGGAAAATGAGACAACTTAAAGAACAGAACTTTAGTATCTGTTAATATGATTTTCATCTTTAAAATACCTCAAGGGGGAAAAATGATGGACTACTTACAGTAGTCTTGTATCTGCTGAGACAATCTGGTCAGAACTAATTACCCACCTATCCATGTGGAATCTCACATGACCAGCCACTGTTCCCACCCCCAGAAGGCTATAGCATTCTTTAAAAGGCACTTGTAGAATATAATTAACTTTCTGGGAAGTGCCAAAACTGATTTTAAAGAAAAATATTATCAGATGCTACTCTTAGTTTTAAAGGCGTATACAAAATGGGGAGCAAACTAATTCAAAGACTGTCAGCTGAAAGAGAAAGGCTGTATTTGACCTCTGTGCTTCCATTACCCTAAAGTCTGAGCCCTTTTTGCAGGCCCTGTTATTTGCCTTCCTTAGTTCTAAAATTCACTGTGAGCAAGTGATCTGTCCTGCCATGGGAGGCTTGCAACACCTTTCCCAGGCTGGTTGCAATGACGGGGCCTCCCAAATGACTGGGCTCCTTGATCATGCTGTCACTAGGTCTATGGATCTAATTAGGCTAAGAAACACCTTTAATTAACATAGCCTAATAGAATCAACTTATGATTCAGGAATGTGATTACTGGTGTGGGCCAAATTAACCTTCGTTCATGCTTGATCGTTACATGGCTCATAAGATGTTCTTCAAATTTAGCTTTTCAAAGTTGTGTGTGTGTGTGTTTATTACAACCACATAATTCTTCAGAAGATAAAGTCAATAGAATTGATGGCATTCAGTGTGGAAATACACATTGTAATGTTTCACTGACTAGTTTTATAGGTGGCATGCTGTTAAACAAATGCATCTTAGACATTCTTTTAATTATTTCATTTTATTCTGCCAAAATCTTGAAAGTTAGATCATTTACAACCTTTTCAGTATTTAAGGATTCCACAAAGATATTTTAATTATAGGATTTATCTGAAGTATTATGAGATATCTGTGTATATACAGACATTTGTGTTTATATCTGTAGATATATACACATATAAATCTGTGTCTATATGTGTATTATACATGCATGTGTATATACAGACATCTGTATTTATATCTGTAGATATATACACACATAAATCTAGTTATCTATATATGTATTATACATGCATGTGTGTATTATATATAAGTATGCACATATATGTACCTTGGATTGCATATGCTTGTGTGTATGTGTGTATGCATATATGTGTGTGTATATATAAATATATGTTATAAACTGGCTCCATGGACCTTTGGGGGATTTATGGGTGGTCTTTTGGAAATCTCTGAACTCCCTGAAGCTATATTGGAAACTGCATTTTGTGTACGTTTGTACGTATTTTGTTGCAAGGGAAAGCAGTCCATAAATCCCATTTGATTCTCAAAATTGTCTGTGACCGCCCACCTATCACCAAAGGAAAAAAAGAAAGTTTAGGAGTCCATGGTCTAGCGCTATACCGTCCATTACTATAGCCCCTGGCCACTTGTGGCTACTGAACACTCTTGAAATGTGGCAAGTGTGAATTGAGATATGTTAGTGTAAATATACACTGGATTTTGAAGAATTAACATAAAAAAGAATGTAACATATCTCAATGGCTTATACATTGATTACATGATGAAATAATAATATGTGGGATATAACAGGTTAAGTAAAATATATCGATTAGCACAAATTTCACCTGCTTTTTGTTGCGATGTTGTTGTTGTTAAAGTGGCTCCTTGGAAATCTGAAATTGCAGATGTGGTTCATATTATACTTCTATTGAATAGTACTGGTTTGGGAAAAGTTATAGCTTGATCACAGGCATGTAGCTGGTTCTAGGAGGGCTAGCAAAAGGTTTTCATGATAGTACCAAAATTGGATTCTAAGAGAGGTTTTAGCAAAAACATCAGACCATGACTAAACGAAACAGGGTTAAAAACATAGATTTAAACTACTTTCATCCAAGTAATCCAGCAGAGTTTCCTTTAGAGCATCATGAGTCTGGAAGGAGAAGTCTGATGTCAACTCTGAACTATCCCTATCCATATTTGCAGATAATGTACATGGTGCATTTTGATAAGAACCTTAGGCCAATAATGACTCAAAGTAAACGTTTGCTCTTACCACATCAATAAAATGCTACATGTAAAAGTCCAGGAAATGTACTGGAAAACACTCAAGAAGAAATATCTCAAGGGAAATTGGAATTCCCAATTCTTAAAAGTATATGTATATTGTATCTTGATTTTTGAATCTAATTAGTCCTCACCAATACTTATGTAGTGCATATGATTTCTATTTTACAGATGTGAAAGCAGATGGAAAAGGTTGACTTATTTTCATTTAAGAAAAACTCTTTGTTCTCCACAGTGTACATGGAGTCTTTAAAAAGAACTTGTAGGCCTGGTGCAGTGGCTCATGTCTGTAATCCCAGCATTTTGGGAGGCTGAGGTGGGAGGATTGCTTGAGACCAGGAGTTTTAGACCAGCCTGGGCAACATAGTGAGAGAGACCCTCTACAGTGTATGTGTGTGTGTGCATATGTGTGTATATATATATCCTATAAATATACACACATATACACACTATACATATATACTATATATATAGAAAGGGAGAGTAAAAAATAATCTAAAAAAACCCACTACTTTTGGGATATAATTCTGCCTGGCACATAGTAGATGATCAATAAATGTCCATTGTCTGATAAGTAACAGTTTCTTTCTTGATTCTTATACAGGGTTTCTAGCTCTAAAGTGTGTCTGTTTCCAACATCTTTGCTTTTTCCAATACCACATGCTAAGAAAAAGACATACCTAACTAATTTTTAAATTCTCACCATAAATCCATGAGACATAAACATTTTGGCTCTCACTGTCAACAAAACTGTGCGTGGTTTTGTTTTTTGTTTTTTGTTGTTTTTGGAAAGCAGACTAATGTTAAATCATGCTTCCTGGTTCCAAAACACTAGAAGTGCCAGCTAGACTGGATATCACACCTAATTGGTAGTACAGACATTCAATGCACCAAACAAATGGAACGTTCTTGTCCCTCATCCAAAGTAATAAAGTGCAGAGCAGTTCGCATTTGTGCGCGCTCTCTCTCCCTCCCTCCCTCTCTCTTTCTCGCTTTCTCTCCCCAACCCCTCCACCGCTCTCTCCAAGGGTCTTGGTCTCAGATCTCAGTTGCTTCTAACTCTTGGTGTTTGGGATTTTCTCCCTGCCTCACATTGCATCTACCTTTCCTTTGCTTAAGGGTTAAAAACGAACCCTAGATCTAAGCTCTTGCGAGCTGCGTTCGAGTTCATTCAGGAATCCACCTTCTAGACAGAATTCCTCCAGCAACAATTCCAGTTCCATCCCACCTGTGAGCGCCAGCAGAGCACAGTGCTTGACACAGGGGCGAGAAAGGTGCATGCGCTGCTCACGCTCGAGCGCGCTCACACATACCACAAGAGGGTGAGTCCCCAGCCTCTCCCGGAGCCTAACCTGAAGGTCTGTGAGGAGGTCGCACCCGGGCCGCACCCCTTCCACGCCAAACCCCGGACAACGCTTCATCCGCACGCCCAGAAGGGCAAAGCAAACACATTCCCTTCCAACACACTCCCTTCCCAGTCTTGTCCAGGCACAACCGCTCCTATTTACCGTCTTGTACCACCAGCTGGCGAATGCCATGGCAACAACCGGCTAACTCCGATCCGCACGGCGGGGGACCCAGCGAGGGCGCGGGGTGCTGTGTTGGGGGCGCCGGGCTCGCACTCTGCCTGGCCGGGACCTGGCTGGCACTGAACTCGGCACATCCCGCGGCTGCCAGGTGGGCAGAACCCTGGGGGTGGAGCCCGGCGCAGACCCCGCCCCCCCCCCCCCCCCCCAATTTGGCTCCTGCCTGATTAGGGAAGAGGCTCTGCGTCTCCAGGCAGCCACGCCCTGCGGCCCGGCCTTAGCGCGGAAAACTAGATCCCGCTGTCCAGTGAAATCAAGGCACTCACTCGGGGGTCCTGGGTGAACCTCATTCCCCGTTCACCCACGTCTCACCAGCCAACTTTTCTCCACGCGCCCCCACTCCACTCTACCCGGCCAACGCCACGCCCAGCGCACTGGACCCGGCCGGGGAACCGCAGACACCTCCAGCCACCTGCCGGACAGCGGCCGAGCCCCGAGCCCTCTCCCTGCCCCGCAGGGGCGCCGGGGGCGGCAGACCGGCCAGGCTGGCAACGCCCAGGGAGGGCGGCCACAGCTCCGGGACCCGGTCCCCCGTCGCCCAGCCCCGCGGCGCCGACAGGAGCGCTACTCACCTCCTGGGTGCGGCGGGCGGCGGCTGCGCGCCGGGGACGCGGGGAGGCGGCGGGCTTCTGGCCGGGCTGGGACATGGCGAGGCCGCTGCGGGCGCTGCCTCCGGGAATGCGCCGCAGAGAGTGGCGGGGAGGCCGGGCGGGGAGTCCTGCCAGGGAGGGAGGGAGGGAGGAAGCGGAGGGCCCGGGAGCGCGCGGTGAGGCAGCTTTTCCGACCCCACCCCGGGTCTGCGCCGGGGTTCCCTTAGCCCCGATGGGCCCTCCCCTTCCTGCCCGTGGAGGGACCCGGGCTCCTGCCCTGTAACTTAACACCCACCGCCCCGGTCCTCACCCGGTGACCCTCCCCGGTCCCAGCACTGCTCGGGTTCCGGTTGGTCAGAAAGAAGGGGTTGGAGGTTACATCGTTCCTCCTTCGATGCCCAGATCTATCTAGCAGTTGTGCAACGAGAGAGCGGGACCCGGGCGTGGCCAGTCTACGCTTCGACCCTCCTCCCAATAATCCGGAGAAGTAGATACTCTTTCTACATTCTTCTCTGCTTTAGCTGTGAGAGTTTACCAACTCAAATCTGGCCCAAGCCTGGACAGTCTAGATAAGGAAGCGGATCATAAAAACAAATTAGTCTGTGTGTGTGTGTGTGTGTGTGTGTGTAAGTGCGTGCACGCGCCTGTATAGGTCGTATATGATTTTACTTTGTTTTTTGGCAGTTTCGAATTTTAATAAACTTTTATGGGGAGGAGACCATAGGTTCCAATGCCAACCGGAGAACAGTCCCAAATTTAAACCCTTATTAAACTCTTATAGTCTTTCTAGAGTCTGGCGAGTTTTGTTTCTGAAGCTAGATTGCTTTTGTCTTGGGCTCATCTTAAACAGCACTTCCTGGTTTGGGGCTAGAAGTGAAATTTAACAAGCCCTACTAGGACATGCTTATGTGAGAGACTGTCAGCCTGCAGTCGCTGCTGGTTCACCATCAGGCCTGACAGAAAACCTGTTTGTTACCCTGCAATAGCATCGTCATTTTGGGACTTGGGGTCACCGCAGTCTGCAGTGTTGGGGTTTAGACAGTTGAAGAGAGAGAAGGCAGATTTTTTTTTTTTTTTTGAGACCCAGTCTGGCTCTTTCGCCCAGTTTGGAGTGCAGTGGCGCGATCTCTGCTTACTGCAATCTCTACCTCCCGGGTTCAAGTGATTCTCCTGCCTCAGTCTCCTAAGTAGTTGGGACTACAGGCGCGTCGCCACACTCAGCTAATTTTTTATTTTTTATTATTTATTTATTTATTTATTTATTTATTTATTTAGTAGAGGCGAGGTTTCACCATGTTGGTCAGAGTGGTCTCGAACACCTGACCTCAAGTTATCCACCCACTGTGGCCTCCCAAAGTGCTGGAATTACAGGCGTGAGTCACTGCACCCGGCCAGAAGGCAGATTTTAAGGAGAGATTTGTCATGCTATATGGAGCCTGACAGAACAGAATTCTGGTTTCCTTTCTACCTCCTCATTTTAGAAATTCAGACTTCTTCCTTAAAGGATAGGATAGCAGCATTCTTAATTTTGAGGGAGGGGATGGGGGGAGAAGAGGATTTAAATGCATTTCCTCTTAAAGGATTCTACTTACTGCCTGTGTATCTAGCATTTCAACAAACAGGTAGCACTGCAGGAATTTATACATAAAAATGAAGCAACTTAGATATTGGGACTATGTTCACTCAGGAAAAACAAATGTTTGTTGGCATCGGTTACATTCAGAAAGGAGGGAAAGTATGCCATAAGTCTGAAAACAAGATCTTCTTATGATTGTGACCACACCACTACAGTAATTTTAAAAAACACAAAAGCTGTAGGGGTGAGGTGACAGGCAGCTCCTCCTTCCTGGCCTCCACCCCAGGAACAAGAATGATTTTCTTACTGGGGAGCCTACATGTCCCAGATTCAAGGTTTTAGATCCCTGGAGTACTTTATTCAAACTCTGGAATAGTTTCCACTGACTTGGTGGCATTAAAGTTTGAGGTTATTTTCCAACAGAGTATTTAAAAATTGAGTTTAACCCGGTTATATATTTCTTGAGAGTATTGTATGTAAAGCATTGTGAAAGGACTAGTAGAAGGAGAGATACAGAGATTAAAAAGATACATTGCCTGCCCTCCAGGGACTGACAATTTAGCTGAAGTCATATGGCATTTGTAACACATGATTGTTTAGGGATATTGAAAGACATAACAGTGTGTGAATAAGTACAAAGGTGCTTTGGGAGTTTGGGGTTCCACAGGGGTTGTATCAACAATAGGAGGGAAAGGAGGAAGGAGGCATGAGCAGGCCGGCTGGCTGGTGAGGTGTGAACAGAAGGAGAACAGGTGGGGGCACCTGAGGAGATGAAGAGGAACCCACTCACCTGGCTGGGGCTGAGGGTCTATGTTCAGGAGTAAGTAATCGATCTATTCACCAGCTCATTGTTCTGCTTATGTGTAGCTACACTATAATACAGGATATATTAGATATCAAAATCTATAAGAGATAATAACCCTAACCTTCAGGCTTAGCTTAAAAGTCAGAACTCACATAAGCAGAACAATTGCTAAACAATGCACTCATGACTATGAGTAAAGAAGAATTTCAAAGAAGTTGAAGACCCTGATGTTTCACTTTCCCTTGTAGCCAGTGAAAAATTGTTGGAACTTTGATATCGTGGACCAGCGTTTTCTAATTTAGGGAAGCTCCTTTTAAATATAGATGGCTTTGGGGCCAGGCGTGGTGGCTCATGCCTGTAATCCTAGCACTTTGGGAAGCTGAGGTGGGCAGAGTGCCTGAGTTCAAGAGTTCGCAACCAGCCCGGGCAACATGATGAAACTCTGTCTCTACTAAAAATACAAAAAACTTAGTTGGGTGTGGTGGCGTGCGCCTGTAATCCCAGCTACTCAGGAGGCTGAGGCATGAGAATCGCCTGAACGGGGGAGGCGGAGGTTGCAGTGAGCCAAGATCATCTCGCTGCACTCCAGCCTGGGTGACAGAGTGAGACTCTGTTTCAAGAAAAAAAAAAATTCAATATAAATAAATACTTGGCTTTTGCTACATTATTGTCTGCACATAGGTAATCATTTATTCCTTTATTTGCTCAGTAACAGATGCCTGCTATGGGGAGGTACTGTAGACCTCTTACACTAAAGGACGTTACAATTAGAAGAGACAGACAAGTAAATACAGGCATACCTCGTTTTATTGCTCTTTGCTTTATTGCACTTCACAGATACTGTGTTTTTTACAAAATGAAGGCTTGTGGCAACCGAGCCGTAAGCATGTCTATCAGCACCATTTTTCCAACAGCATATGTTCACCTCATGTCTCTGTGCCACATTTTGGTGATTCTTGCAACACTTTAACCTTTTTCATTACATCTGTTATGTGATCTGTGATCAGAGATCTTTGATGTTGTTACTGTAATTATTTTGGGGCGCCACATACTGCACCCGTAGAAGACAGAGAATTTAATCGATAAATGTTGTGTGTGTTCTGACTGCTCCACCAACTGGCTGTTCTACCTAGGAATCGATTTGCATATACATATACACTTGAAACTGTATTCCTATAAAGAAATAAAGAACAGAGCCAAATAAACACTCAGGTAGATGTCACATCGCATTTGCTGGAGATGGCCATATTTTGGCAATACATCATAGTGGGTAAAGCGTAAGAATTTTAGATCCACACAGCTATGTTTAAATCCCAGCTCTGCCTCTTATGGACTGCAAAGCTCAAGCAAATTACTTAATCGCTTTGAATGTCAGTTCCCTAATCTGTTACCTGTGGATGATAAAGCTGAATACCTACATCCTAGGGTTATTCTAATGATGCAATAAGGCAGTGTATTGAAGCCCTTGGCACAGTGCCTCGTGTGATAATTGTGCAATACATGCTGGTTGCAGTTATTAAATTGCATTTATTATTAATAGTTAAAATTTCAAAACCCCTGAATGTTCTTTGGACAGGGGCAAAGCATTTTTGGTTGGATCCCCAGTTAGAAGCAACCTCCTGTCCAATCAATGAATGTTACAGATCTGTTTCCATTCAACCAACATTCCAGACATCCTCTAGACCATAAAATCAGCCATAGCTGAGCAGTACCCTAGGAAAGCTCTAATCCAGACCCACATACCTGAGCTGGCAGCCAGAATTCACGGTGATGTGCTCATTCCCAATAATGGGTGCTTTTTCCATTTTTCCATTTCCTTTTTTTTTTTTCTTTTTTTATTTTTGGTTTGCTTCTTTTGTGTATGTGCTGATAGACTGGCTGGTTATTTGAAGTAACTTTAACATTTGTTAGGCCACAAGAAACCAAATTTGGGATGATGTGTGCATGGGAATGAACCCAAAGTACTGCCGTGTTCCTGTCCTGGGATAGGTGCAAGTTAATCATGGCCCCTCAGACCTGGAGGCAACACAGAAAACAGAGTCACAGAATTACATTTTTTTTTTTTTTTTTTTTTTTTGAGATGGAGTCTCGCTCTGTTGTCCAGGCTGGAGTGCAGTGGCACAATCTTGGCTCACCACAACTTCCGCCTCCCGGGTTCAAGTGATTCTCCTGCCTCGGCCTCCTGAGTAGCTGGGATTACAGGTGCACACCACCATGCCTGGCTAATTTTGTATTTTTAGTAGAGATGAAGTTTAGCCATGTTGGCCAGGCTGATTGTGAACTCCTGACCTCATGTGATCCACCCGCCTCGGCCTCCCAAAGTGCTGGGATTACAGGTGCGAACCACCGCGCCCAGCCTACAAAATTACATTTTCAGACTAGCAAGTATATCTCTGGAAATCGAATTATATTTTTGAAATATTGTCACTTTCCACTAACTTTCATTTTCCTCCCACTCACAAACACCATCTTATGGAATTAATTTTCTATATAGAAATTTTAGCAGCCCAAATATCTCTACAGCCAACTGCTTGCTTCAAATACTTACCAAAGCTAGATTAATTTTTTAATGTGCTATTTCTGTCTGGAATGTATCTAGACAAAGTTACTCATAGGAATCAATTTTTATTATAAGAATTCTCATATTCCTGTCATAGAGAATATTTTGAATCAATTATCTTATCCTTTCTATATATCCTAACCTACTCACTCCCACTTAAAAAATTGTCACCTAAATTTTCCCAGGCCTAGTCTTCATTTCCTCCCTCAGCCTGTCTTTTGTCCATTAATAGGTATTTCTTGTAGTCTATCCAGAAGGCATGTAGACTGGGATGATATGCTGAGCAAGCCACATTTCGTTACTATAGAGAAAAAGAAACCACAATTGGTCATCATGGTGACTCACCCCAGGCTTCTACACCACACCCAAACCACACAATAGTGCAAACTCTTTGGTTAGATTTAATGCAGAAAATAAAGCCATTCCTGCAAAGCAAGATTTTTATGTTCCAAGGTATGCCTAAGGTCACCTCTCTGGTGTTTGATTGTAAAATAGTATTGATCCTTCTTGTTACAGATCACTTCACATTACATATTTATTGGTGTCAGGTTTGTTTCCACTTTTGTTTCTTTCCCTGCATTTCTGTTTCTAGCTCAGATTATTGTATAAAGAAATGTGCCATTTCTAAGAGGTTCTTCAATTGCCTGCAAGCCACAATGTTTTCTTAATTGAGAAAAAATGTCTCTGGATTTAATACTCAAAGTCATTTGGGACACATGCAGAATATTGATTTCTTTGACTCGATATATAAGAATTCACTAGTTTCTAGAAAGAAGAGTTAAGAGCATGCACCAGGGGCCATTTGGAATATCTGCCCAGCTCACCCCTGTTCCTCCTTTGGAGTAGAATTCCAGATCCCATCAGGGCTCCCCATTGCTCTATCCCTTTTCTCCACAGCCCACAGTTGACTGGACCAGCGGTAGACCTGACTTGAACTGACCCAAACAGGCAGGTTTTCTTTCCTCATTGGGAGATGGGGACTGAGTAATGAAATTAAGATGAAGACAGAGGAAAAAACTTTCTGGGTGCTAAAAACCGTAACATGAAGCATGTAGACCTGGGCTTCACTGTGGAAACTGAGGACCCAGAAAGCCAGCCTGCACAGGAAGAAAGAACAAGTCTGCCAGGAAAGCAGAGATGGGAGGAGACAAAAAAGGGCTGAGCTTCCTTACAACCTTCCACTTATGAGCTCCACTCTCTAGTGAGGCCCAGTTGCATTCAAAGGCTTTGGTTCTGGGAGGTAAGCTATAGCCTTCAAAGTAATCTCCCCTTATTTTTGTTTTAACAGTACAAGTTGTTTTTTTCTATTATTTATTAACCAAAAGAGTCTCAACCAATTCAGAAAATAAGCAGAATATTCATGGAGCATACAAATTGTTTTTAAGTAAAGTTCTCAGTAATTTTTCTAAACTTTTTTCCCCATGGTCCTCAGTAAGAAACACATTTTACGTTGCAACTAGTACATATAAATGCACATAATTAGAACATGAAGTTTCATGAAACAGTTCTGATCTTTATTACCTATGATCAGGTAAAAAAAAAGAATAATGTGAACTATGTTTTATTAATCTGTAAACACAAAGTGGAAACAAATCCAAAACAAACAATAAAAATTAAAAATTAGGCAATATTTTATTTAATGCTACAGCTATGTTTGCCTGTTCGTGTTTATTACAGTCTGGGACACATGAAGATAATGATACCTGCATTTCTGGTGCACTGTTGAGCCAGGTTTTTTTGTTGTTGATGTTTTAATTGGCTCAAGATTGAAAATCCCAATTTACACATATCGGCTCTTGAGAATGTTAACAGTGGCAGCATATTCTGATATTTAACTGCTGTTCTACTGTATTCAAATTTATTTTTTAAACTGTTGATGATGACTCACTAAATATCATAATCGACCATTGTGCCCACAGTTTGAAAAACAGTAAGCCAGAATATATTTTTAAATTGCCTGCTACTAAGATGATCTAAGATAAGGCAAATGCATCGCAAGTATCTACAGTAGATCCTTACTTGAGCTCAGACAGCTGTCTTTTCTAAAGCTCTCTAGAGGGGAATCCCAGTTTTTCATTCACTACTGCAGATCATTTGTAACAGTTCTCTTTATGTGGAGAGTCACCTGTATTTGACTGCGGACTGCCATTCAAATCCATTTCTTCTTGTCCAGTTTTCAGAGAAGATAAAGAATAGGTACTCTAAAGCTTCTCTTTGCCTGGGTCTACCCTTCTCCTTGCCTTCCCCCGCTTATCCACAGGAAGCCAGCTTCCCAGCCACACTGGTCTCCCTACTGGACCATGCATGATCCATGCATGCACTTTCCCTTTCCTGCAGTTTTCCATGTTGCTGTTCTTCCGAGAGACATCTCCTATCTGGTTATCTAAACCTTGCACATTCTTCAAGTAGCAGGATGTGTTTACCCACCATCAGATCTTGCTCCTCACTCTGCTCCATATCTTTTTTGTCCTTTTCTGATCACTTATATATCTTGAAAGGTTTCTATTCCATATTTATTGATACAGAAAAGTATTCATTATCCTGTTAGAAAAACAATGTATTTATAAAATAGCATGAACATTGTAGAGCTAAAGATAAAGATAGAACTATACATCAAGAAATTAACTAGATGTGAGCATTTGGGTAATTCTATTTTGGTTTTATTTTCCCAGTTTATGTTTTCTTAATGTTTCTTATATTTCTTAATGGTTCGTGCAATAAGCACATAGTATACAATAAAAATAATAAAAGGGAAGTCTTAGCTTTTGAGCTAGCTATGAAGGTCTTTTATTATTTGAGCCCTCCCCATATTTAACACAAATATACATGGTCTTTATTTTCTCTTCTCATGTGCTCAGCTTCCACTTCCAAATGTATTGCAATATTCTTGAAAATCCAGATGCCCCTTTTTTGGTTTTTCTTACTTTTCATTTTCCAATTTTGATGTAACAGCAAGTTATTAATGAACTTACTCTTGATAACATCTGAGTGTAGTCAAGTAAAAGCTTATACTGTGTATGTCTAGAAGATATTTGTGTTATATTTTACTTCCTTCAAACCACTGAAAACTCTGCAAATATTGCTTCTCAGATTAAAACATAACATCAGAGAAAAAGAGAGTGCTTTATTTTTGAAACTGATAATATACAGTAGCTATGCACACTATACATGTGAGGTTTTTTTGCTTACATTATGTAATCTACAGTTTGGTTTTCTTAAGAAAAAGATATAGGAAGGAAAATGAGGAAAGCAGTGAAAGTGAAAGAAAGATAAGAAAGAGAACGAAAAAAGAAAATGGGCCAGGTGCGGTGGCTCACATCTGTAATCCCAGCACTTTGGGAGGCCGAGGCAGGCAGATCAAAAGGTCAGGAGTTCGAGACCAGCCTGGCCAATATGGTGAAATCCTGTCTCTACTAAAAGTACAACAAAATTAGCCGAGCGTGGTGGCCCATGCCTGTAATCCCAGCTACTCTGGAGGCTGAGGCAGGAGAATTACTTGAACCCGGGAGGCGCAGGTTGCAGTGAGCTGAGATCGCACCACTGAACTCCAGCCGAGCAACAGAGTGAGACTCTGTCTCGAAAAAAAAAAAAAGAAAAAAAAAGATAAAGAGAAAGGAGAGATACAAGGGAAGAGAAAAGGGAGAGAGGAAGAAGAAGAAAAAGGAAAAAACGATAATTAAGCAACAGGAATAAAAAAGGGGATATGAAGTAGTATTTTTAAGGGGAAACAACAAATCTTAGACTAAAACAACCACTAGAAAAATACAAAATAAGACTCATAGTTATTTACTTGTTTATTTATTTGTTTGTTTATTGCTTTTCAGTCTTTCAAATATTTGAAGATAATTATTTTGGCCCCCAAATTCTTTTTTCTTTTCTTCCTAAAGAAGTCAAAATGAAATATTCCTTAGTTTTCTAAATATTGGGTTAAGATACAAGATAAAGATCTGAGAGAAAAGAAGAAAAAGAAAAGAGCTTTTAAATAATTTTTATTTCATCTATGATTTACCTTTTGCTTACTCTAATCTAGAACTATATGTGCATTTTATAAACCCTCACGGCAATGTTATGAGGTTTTATTTGTACCCTTATTTTACAGAGAAGGAGATGGATGTTTTAAAAAGGTAAGACTTCATCCACAGCCGGGAGGTGGCAGAGCCAGATTCCAAAGCCAGGTCTACTAACTACAGTTCCTCTCCAAATTGTTGCCCTTTCTGGAGCAACAACTCAATTGTTCTCTTTTAATCATCTGTTTTTCTAGGTCTCCCAGAACTCTCTAGATGAGACAATATTTGTTTATTATGAATTTATTATGCGGTTGACTTTGAGGAAAAAAATGTGATTAAAAACACCTGTCTGGCATAACTTCAATACCAGGTTGGGCCTAGCCCTACCCCAAAGCAATGAATCTGGACTGGTTTGCCTACTCAGACCCAGATACTCCCTGTGAGGTCTGACCCCACCCTGGAGATACAGGATAACTGTGGCACAGAGTAGATATGTCCCTGGAGCCTGTGAGAATATATCAAGGCAATCACTAAACTGTGGAAACACTGCCATTAATTTGGGAGATAATGGCTGTGGGAAACTTAGGCTCAACAGGGACCCTGATGGTCTCAAGGATTAGGAGACATCCTTCAAGCACTGTGCTCAAACCAAACCAGCTCCTCACAGCAGGTGGGTAAGAGGGTGTGGTCTCAGCTGGTGCCTAGCTACCTCTCCCAAATCTGTTGTCCTGCAGAAAGGGATTATGGTTCCCATGCAGTCTGCGCCCCTTCTGAAGTACGCAGTAGTCAACCTCTGACTGTTGGAGTCCCTGTGACCACCAATTTCTGTCACGAGCTCTGTTTTTCCTGGGATACATCAGATATCACATCTTATATTTTGCACTGTGTCATTTTAACATAGGCAAGATGATCTCATGTGCAAATAACACATCCAAGGGAAATCTTAAAATGAACAAATGGCACATACCTCACTCCCTGAGTGGGTTAGGCCACATGCTGTGTGTCAGGAGGCTCTGTGACACAGAGCATTTAAGTGGAGGTTTCACAGAGGAGTCACCTAAACATAGGGTTTCCTCTTTGTGGGTGTGCCGTGAGCTGATTGGATGAGTGGCTAAATGTATAATTAGGTACTGTGGGTTACTCAGCTAGTTTTTCTGTTTATGTCCCTCCTCTAGAGTTTTAATTGAGCACTATTTAGTACTTAGGCTAAAATGGTATTACACCAATTATCTTTGTTTTAAAAAATCCCTGTGACCCATCAATTCTACATTTTTCCCTAATGTGTGTTATTTTTACACCATGAATATTCTAATTATAGACTCCAAGTAGGAAATCATTTGTAATTATCAAACAAAGCAAAGCCAATTATTACAACCTGGGTTGGAGGAGACTTAAGGGTTGGTCTGGACCTCGTTTGCCACGAACTATCTTCTTAGAAGCATCCCCAGGAGGTCCTCTGATGCTGCCCTAGTGGCCACTGGCCACTGCATCTGGTGAAGAGCAGGGGTTTTGGATTCAATTGCATATGGATTTGAATCCTAGCTCTGGTCCTTAACAGTGAGCTCTTAGGAAGTTTACCGAAGCTCTCTGAGACTCAGTATCTTTGTAAGATGAGCCTACTAATATATACCTTGCAGGGCTGTTACTTTTAAAAACATGTCCCAGGGAGATTCTGATTTAATACACAGATTAAATATGTGTGTCTGTATTCCTTCTCTCCCCTGAAACTTCACAGAGAGTAAATGAAATTAAAACAAATAGGAAAGCTCTAAACCCACAGGATAAAGGGCATAGAACAGGAGACAATTACAAACATGATATATCAACACATTTTTGTAAAATGTGTAGTAGAAACCAAATGTTACAGAATGGAGAAAGCTACAGCCTGAGAGTCTGCTGGGGAGATACGGACAGAAATGAGCAAGGTCTAATGCCAGTTTGAAAGCTCAGGGTTTGGAGGCACGGGCTGAAAAGAGAGAGATGGGTGAAAATCTTTACAGATTGCAGTTAGAACCTCAGTCTCTTTCTCCCATTTCACACATCAAGGCAACTACCCCTTCCCAACCTCAGGTGAGATGGGAAGCTTACAAAGAAAAGAACAGTAGAGACAGGATAAGAAAATTATATATCAACTCAAGACATACAACATCTATCCAGTAGGATTTCTGAAAGGACAGCAGAGAAAGCAGAGAAAATACAATCGAGTAATGATGTCTTTAAAAATCAGCATTGACTGATATTAGTACACACACACACACACACACACACACACACTCTTCCCTAGGCACATCACTTGTGCTCTGTCCCACGTTAGAATGTCTCAGAGGCTGAAGGGACATCCTCTGCAGTGTTGTGGAGAAACCGAAGTTCTTGTCCCACTACAAGTTGCTGTTCTGCTTCCTAACTAGACAGTGCTTTGTTGCTGAGGAGCCCAGGGCACAGTAGATTTTTGTCTGATTTAGATAATTGAGATGGGGAGGCTGGCATCAGCAGCATCATTTCTAGTACTGCTTGGGTCTATTGTATTATTAGTTCAATTTTTTCTCCAGAATGTCCTTGGAAAGAAAATATCTACCCACACTGTTATCCAAGTTCAACTGTGAGACAGCACAGCAGAAAGACGGATCACAATACATCAGCCAATGAATGCTTCAGTGTCAAGATTGGAAAACAAATTTCCAAACACAATTCTAAATATCTGTTTTGCGCTAGTCTGTTGAAAAAAATCTTTCCTAAACCTTCTCTATCTCCATCTTTAAAAGGATGGTATACATCTGGAAAGCAGTAAAGACTGTTTTAAATAATCTTTTCTTCTTTTCTCCCACTTATCCTCCCACGAATGCACACACATACTACACACACAATTAAGTGGGTAAGAGGTAGGGAGACAAATTACATATATGGAAAGTACATCTTAGGCTGATGGATAGAGAAAGTGAAGGGGAGAGCTGCAAATTACATAAAATAATTCTGAAAGGAAGATTTTTAGGAGGAAGCATGTTAGAGGACAATTGTCTGATTGTTAATATTGGATTTCAAATTCCAAGTTACAATGTATAATTTCTGGATTCAGAAATGAATATATTTACCTCAACAAGTAGGATAATCATCAGGATAAGATAGGCTATACTTCAATAACCAAAAAACCTGAAACCTAAGTGGTTGGTCATGTGAAAGCACATTCCTTTTTCATGCAAGGTCCGCTGCAGGCCCAGCAGCTCCCCAAAGCAGCTTGCTTCCAAGTGACCCACGCTTTCATCGTTAACATCATCATTTCAACCCGAGGCCTCTAACAGGGAAAAGGAAAATGTGTGAAGAATCCTAATTATTCCTCTATGCTTCAAATGGAAGTGGCCCTCATCCCCAGTACTTCCAGTCCATTGGTCAGAACTAGTTCCAAGGCCCCAGTTTAATTACAAGGGAGTCCAGAAAATTAAAGGGAACACATGGGTATTTGGGGAGCATTAAATATCTCTACCACAGGTTGAAAGCTTGGCTACAAAGGGCTGGTTCTGCCACCTCCTCACTGTGTAATTTATTCAATCTCTCTGACTCAGATTCTTCAACTGCATAAAATAGAGATAGAATAATATCTAACTTATGAGGTTGCTATAAGGATTATGTGAGAATATCCAAGTAAAACTTTTAGAACAGTGTCTGTCAGAGAGAAACTTTTATGACTGTTAGCTATCGTATTACCATCATTACAGTATTACCTAACTCACTATATGCACCAAGGATTGACTAATCTTTACTGCCTCTGTGACTTGAAATTTAAATGCAGTTCTAAGAGGAACATGTTACATTTGAGTGGTATTTTACAGTTTGAATGACGACAATAAACCTGTGATGATGCAAGATGAACATAATTTTCATTTTATTATTTAGGAAACAGTTCAGAGACTGCTCAATTGGGTCAAAGTTACATCCCTAGTTCTGGTGGAAAACCAGAATCCAGTTCTATTACTCTTTCAACAGACTTATCCATTAGCCCCAGAATGACTGATCAATGGGGAAACCAAGGTGGCAAAGGTGGCTTGATCCAAGGTGGCAGAGGGCCAGAGAGCAGATCAATGAAAGAGAGTTAGAAATCAGGCCCGCTGACTTCAAATATTCATGAGAAGATGATAAACAATGGATCCTGGGAGAGGTTACATTCCCAATGCTTTCTCATTATTCGACTTCTGTGAATAACAAAATTCTTTCATGGGAGAAGAACTTTAACCCTGCTTATTAAAAGAAAACATCGGCAATGTCAGACAGATGCCAGGGTCAGGAATACATGTTTGTGTTGACTGTATAATGACAGAAACACAGTAACTTATTGTCCCTGTCAGAAACCAAGGGCTGCAATGGGAGTCTGAGGCTCACTGACGTGAAAAAAGTTTTTTTAAAACTAATCTAATAGCAAAAGACTGAACCTTTTATTAATTTTAAATTCTTTTGGCAATTGTATAAGACTGAACAGCATGAAACTGCCGTCTCTGTAGGTTAAAAACTTTGAATATAGGCAATTTTATATGGCTTGAGCTAACATTTTAAAATAGACATGTCTTGCCCTATGAGTACCTCTAAAAAAGCCATACGTCTACAGAGCTGCAGACTGTTTATGCAACAAAAACATGAATCCTGTATCCACCATGTGCCAGACAGTATTCCAGGCCCTGGGGGTAGGTCAGTGAGCAAGATGAAGTCCTTGACCTATTAGCTGGAGTCAGGTGAATGGCCCATCTTTACTGAGTAGGCATCTCAGAGCTAGGGCTTCAGAATCAATTCAGCCTGGAATGAATTCCTGGCTCTGCCACTACCTAGCTGTGTGACTATGAACAAGCGTCTTACTACAACACACACGCGTGTGTGCGTGCGCATATATATATATGTAAAACTTCTCCCAGTTTCACAATGCTGAGGTACTAAGTACTCATAAATGCAGCAGTTGTAACTATTACGTTTATTATTACTTGCTGGCTGAAAAAACTTTTCCTTCAAAGATGTTGCCACTTAAAGAAAAATAATACACAGATATACTAATTCCAGTGCTGAATCTTAAATGTAAACTTAAATATGAAATATACAGAAAGAAACAAATAGTCTATGAGAAGAGGAGTGTAAACTTGGCAATATGAAGCATTCACAGTCTTGCTGAGTGACTGTATACTGAAAGACTTAATCTAGAAAGACCAATAAGGAACTGAATCTGCAGACAAGTTCTGAAAGCGGGTTTTGAAAGAGGGGAAGGCACACAGTTTAGCAAAAAGAGGGTGGTAAGTCATTCTAGGCAGAAGAAACAACTTGAGTAAAAACATCCAAAACCTCGTGGAAAATATAACCTAAAGGATAGATGAGTTCACACAGAGAGAAGTGATGTTGTAGTGTTTCTTCCTAGAAATACTGGGGAAATACAACCTAAGTCGAAAAAGCAGTATTCTTTCCAGACTACATTACCAAAAACAGAATTCAGATTCACAAGGGGTATTTGCTAGTAAAGCATTGGAGAAAGTCACAGCTCATTTTGAACTGGGGTCTTTTTTACTTTTGTCCAGTTATTTCCCATCCTGAGTCCTTAGGCTGATATAACAAAGAGCTGCAAACTAGGTGGCTTAGAACAACAGGAATATATTATCTCACAGCTCTGGAGGTTACGAGTCCAAAATCAGGGTGCACGCAGGGCCATGCTCCTTCTGAAGGGGCTTGGGAAGGATCTGTCGTAGCTTCCTGCAGGCTTGTGGCAGCATAATTCCACTCTCACACAGTGTTCTCCCGGTGTGTGCTCCAGTTTATTTTATGTATTTACTTATTATTTATTTTTAACAAGGAAATCTGTCATATTGGATTACGACCCACCTTAATGACCTCATTTTAACTTGATTACCTTTATAAAAACCCTGTCTCCAAATAAGGTCGTATGGGGTTAGGACTTCAACTTATTCATTTTGCGGGGACACATTTCAACTCATAACACTTAGAAAAAGGAAAACGATCTAATCACAAAAAGTGATACTGGCTAGAACAGCACAAGGTGGTATAATCCAAGGTTCGTATAAGTAAAAATCCTATTAAATCTAAAACCGTTTTACAAAGCAAAGAAACTTCTTTGCAAGAAGGCTATTTTTACCACAGAACTGTACCATGTGTTAATTTGAATAAAAAGTCATCCTCATCTTGCACATCATCTTGTACAACCAATGCCTTTGGAGCCTGGATGGGATATAATTAACAAAAACAATATACTGAAACCTAAGGACTCCTGTTGAGACTGCAGGTGTGGAAAATGGAGCTGTGGGAGAGTTGGGGTTTTTGTTTCCTCCAGTCTGTGTATGTCACTAAGCAGCAACAAACCACCCAACAAGCCAGTGCCCCCAACTCCATCACAAACATGCCAGTGGTTCCCAGCGGAAAAGTCTAGCCACTTATAGCAATACAAAAATCCAAGTCTCAAAATGATTCAAGAAGATGGTGAAATGGGAGATGGTATGATCGTCACAACTTTTCATTTGGGAGTCCGCAACAGAGAGGTTGGGCATCATTGCTGTTTCACCTTCACCTCCTATCGTTTGGCTAAGTGATTTCTAGAAGTACAAGTTACTTCAGCCAAACAGAGTTGGAAATTCTGGAGATTACAACTGATAAGCTTTAACCTACACATTATACATGCATTTGATTTATAATATTTATTTTTTATTGGATATCTAAATTTATGATAGACAAAGAAATGCTATGTGTGGTTTAAAACAAACAAGTTGAATAATAAAAACCAGTGGATGATGAAAGGCAAATATTCCCTGTTTACATGTGCAACCCCACAACACCTCCCCAGAGGCAACCACTATTTATAATTTTTTAATATTTTAATTCCAGAAACAGTCAATAGAGCAATTTATATGTGGTTATGAAGAAAATTTATATAAAGTGTGTTTCTGTTTTTACAGACATACTAGAATAGTATCTACACCGTTTTTCACACTGCCTTTTCCATTTAACAATACATCTTGCAAGACAGTCCACATCCCCTGATAGAAATCTACCTTTTAAACGACTGCATAACATCGTATGTAATTGCTTCATACTACATTTAACTGTTTCCTAGTGGTAGTCACTTAGCTGGTTTCAGTTTTTCACTATTATAAACAATGCTGTAATGAACAGTTTTGCAGGTATCTTTATGCCTGTGCATACGCAAGTATATTTGTTAAAAAATTTCTAGGCCGGGCGCGGTGGCTCAAGCCTGTAATCCCAGCACTTTGGGAGGCCGAGGCGGGCGGATCACGAGGTCAGGAGATCGAGACCATCCTGGCTAACATGGTGAAACCCCGTCTCTACTAAAAATACAAAAAACTAGCCGGGCGTGGTGGCGGGCGCCTGTAGTCCCAGCTACTCGGAGGCTGAGGCAGGAGAATGGCCTGAACCTGGGAGGCGGAGCTTGCAGTGAGCCGAGATCGCGCCACTGCACTCCAGCCTGGGTGACACAGCGTGAGACTCCGTCTCAAAAAAAAAAAAAAAAAAAAAAAAAAAAAAAAAAAAAATTTCTAAAAGTGGAATCTCCAGTCAAAAGATGCATAATTACAATGCTTTGGACAGATATTTGCCAAATTACCAACCAAAATTTTTGCACCAGTTCAACGATGTGGGATAGTACCTCCTTCTCTGCAGTATTGACAGTGGGGTGTTTTATCAAACTTTTTAAAATCTTTGTAATGTAATAGGACCAAAACCTTATCTCCTTGTGGTTTTGATATGTATTTGTCTTATTTTGAATCAGGTTAGAGCATCTTTTCACATGTTCATAAAGTATATTTCTTTTTCTGTGAATTCTATATTTGTGACCTTTGCCATGTTTCTATTGAATGGTTGGTTGTATTATTGGCTTTTAGTTATTTTTTGTCTTTACAGATTTTTAAATTTTTATTTTAAAATATTATGCAGAATTTTAAAATTTTAATTTAGTCAAATTTATTCATCTTTTCAAGTTTCTATATTTTGTATCTAGACCTTTGGAGATCTTTCCACTCCAAGAATATAAGAAATACTCTCCTTTATTTTCCTTTGGTATTAGTAAAGTTTGATATATTTTCACAGCATTTTCCCACTAATTGATATTTTTAAATAAAAAAGGTAATTGTTTAAATTTACATTTTACCTCTTGAAAATCAGCAGTCACATTATCTTATAATTTAAAATGTATATTTTTCCAAAGCATTAGATTCCAAACATTTTAAGTATTACAGACTAAAGGAAAAGAGAATCCCAATTAATTTTAATAATCTTAGAAAATCTTACAAATGGATATTATGTTTGAAACAAAATAGGAATAATTTTCACATTTAAAAATTATTTGAGCAGGAACTGGACTTAGTGACTTGCTTCCAAATAATATAGAAAGGGCGAAATAATAACATTGAAGTGGAGAAACCTGAAAGACACCACCTTAACCGAGTGATGAATGTTGACGGCACCAGTGGTGAGTCATGTGGATCTCATGTAGACTGGTAGAACGTGACAAGAAGGCCACTTTAGCACTATGATAATCTTCCCCAAACTCATAACTCCAGCCTACTCATGAGAAATACATCAGATAAGCTCAAATGGAGAGATATTCTACAAAATACTAAATGTACTCAAACAGTCAAGGACATGAAAAACAAGAAAAGTCTTAAAAACTGTCACAGACTACACAGAGTTAAAGGGGACATGATGACTAAATATAGTGAGTATGTAATATTGGATTGGGACCTCCAACAATAAAAGGGAATTAGTGGAATAATACATCCAAATGAAGTCTGGAGTTTTGTTTTTTATTTGTTTTGTTTTGTTTTGTTTTTGAGACAGGGTCTCACTCTGTCGCTTAGGCTAGGGTGCAGTGGCCCGATCTCGGCTCACCACAACCTCCGTCTCCCAGGCCCAAGCGATTCTCCTGCCTCAGCCACCTGAGTAGCTGGAATTACAGGCATGTGCCACTACTGCCTTGTTAATTTTTGTTTTAGTAGAGATGGTGCTTCACCATGTTGGCCAGGGTAGTCTCCATCTCCTGACCTCATGATCCACCCGCCTCGGCCTCCCGAAATGTTGGGATTACAAGGTGTGAGCCACCGCACCTGGCCAGAAACTCCAAACTCTTTAGCTATCACCTTCCTATCCTCACATCCATCCCCCCACCAGTCATAAACAACTACTAACTTTTCTACCTCTATAGATTTAACTATTCTGAGCATCTCATAAATGGAATTGTATAATAAGTGATCTTTTGTGATTTGTTTGAATATTATTTTGTATTCTCCAGATAGACTTTGAAGAACAGATAGCAAAAGTAACTTAGAAAAATGCACTTTTAGGGATACAGATATTATATCATTTTGAAATATAATCTCAATGCCCTACTCCCAAGGTGCCTTGCATCCCATCTGCATGCAAACATGCCACTCCACATTCCATTATAAACCTTGGTTTGTATGTAGCAAAAGAATAAATATAAAGTAGTGGTTAAGAGCACAGCCAAGAGACGCAGACCACTGGATTTAAATGCTAATGCTGTCCCTTAGCAACTGTGTAACCTGGGGCAAATTACTCAACCTCTCTGGTCTCCGGTCCTTAATTTCCTTACCTGTAACATTGGGAAATTAATAGTTCCTACCTCATAAGGGTGTTAGAAGGATAAAATGAGCAAATAGATGCAAAGCCTTTGAAACAGTCCGTAGTACATATTAAGAACTATATGTACTTGGCTGGGCATGGTGGCGCACACCTGTAATCCCAGCACTTTGGAAGGCCTAGGTAGGTGGATCACTTGAAGTTAGGAGTTTGAGACCAGCCTGGCCAACATGGTGAAACCCTGTCTCCTGTCTCTAATACAAATACAAAAATTAGCCGGATGGGTGCTGTGTGCCTGTAATCCCAGCTACCTGGGAGGCTGAAGCATGAGAATTGCTTGAGACCAGGAGGCAGAGGTTGCACTGAGCAGAGATCAGGCTACTGCACTCCAGCCTGGGCACCAGGAGTGAAATCTTGTCTCAAAAAAAAAAAAAAAAAAAAGAACTATATGTGCTTTATTTACTATCATTATCAACTATGAGAGCCATTCAATGTGAATAGTGGCACAAAGTGTTTAAATTGTTCTCCTCATGACCCCCTGGTCCTGTTCCATAGCAAACCATTTCAACTAGAAGTGCCTTTCTAAATTCCCCAATCTATTCTTCTCATCCTTGGAAGAAGAAAGTTTAGCCTGGAAAGACCCAATAATGTGTCCTTACCCATTTAACAAATATTTATTGAGGACATATTATGTACCACGCATTATCTCAAGTTCTGTGAATAAGATTGAAATGATCCTTTTCATCATGGAGTTTAGTGGTAGAAACAGGTAAACAATTATGACAGGGATCAAAGGATGTAGTAAAGAGAAGAATTGTATCATTGCACAAGGAAACAAAGATAAATCAGGCAAGATAACATCTAGTTGGTTTTTGGAGAGCTTATAGAAGTTTCAGTGCATGGGGAGATAATGGAAGTAAGATAAAGAGAGGAAGCATTTCTGAGATGTTTTGCTGAAAGTTTAGATGGTGCACCCTCTCAGGCATTTTCAATTGCAGTAAAGAGACTTCAGTAAATATTAAAACACTTAATTACTTTGTGAACATTTGACCACTGTTTCTTTAAATATAGACTGCATTTAGGATGGAGTTGTGAGGATCCTGGGCTTTATATAGGTTCTAGCCTGTTACAGTATCATACAATGCTGGGGAAAGTTAGACGGAGCTTTGTGAGCATGCAGAAAAGTGGACTTGAGCTTAGAAGATCCTAAAAGAAGCAAGAGACACCTAAACTGGCACTTGGAGGATGAAGGGGTTGCAATGGGGAAAGATAATCCAGGAGAGGGTAAATGAGCAGAGGCAGGAACTGGGGAGAGCCAGGCATGTTCCAGAATCCAAAAGTAGGAGGGCATGCCTGGAACACATTAGCCAGAAGGCAGAAGGCTGTAGATGAGGTTGCAGATGAGGCTGCGAGGTCGTAAGGGTCTAAACTCCATCCTCTTGGTATTGGGAAACCGTCAAGGACTGTAAACAACGAAAAGGGATGATTCACATGGTGCTAGTTAGTTGTTGCCCCAGCAAAGAGCCTGACTCTTGAGAGTGGAGTGAGTTTTTTTCATTACCCCATACTGACCCCACATCCCACCCTCAAGAATGGAAAGCTGCGAACTTCAAGAAAATTAACAAGGAACCAGAAGATGGCTGGAAAGTTTCCATAGCCTTCTAGCAAGCAGGGGGTATTTTATACCTTCTTGCCTAGTGCCAGACCCAGAGAGGTAATTTTTATTATTATCACTAGACAAAATTATAAAAGAAAATTTTATTTTCCCTTTATTTCTACAATTCTCAGCAATTCACAGTTGCAAAGTTGTTTCTATATCTCTAAACAGTAGTATTAATCGCATGGCTGCTCTGTGAAACAAATTATTCTTTGGTGACCCCTTTAAAGGCAAACATCATTGTAAAAGGAGGAGAAATTTAATTAAATGGGTAATATTTTCAAACCTAATATTCTGTTATGTAGCAATTTGACAGTACGCTTTTGCAATATTTATTTTCCCCTTCATTCTATTCACAAAGTTTTATAGTATGATACAGCATTGTGGAGTGTAATGGACATGATAAGCCATCCGGGTCCCCCTCAGGAATAACGGAGACTTTACCTTAGTTTCTGGGAGTGCTGCCAGAAGAAAGCCCTCATCTGCAAAGGTCTGCCCGCTTTGGGGATTGCTACATCTTCAGAGAGTCACCTCCCTCTCCTAAAGTCATGATTCTTCCCCATCAAGCATATCCAGTGACTAGGTGATGCAGGCATAAAAAGGCCTCTCCTGTCTCCTGAACCCTGGACAATTCTAAAGGGCATTCCATCTCCATAACTCCCTGCAGGGTTGTCTGAGGCATCTAGCAGATCTGCATCCCGGCTCAGCTCCCCTTTTGTCCATTCCTCCCTTCCCTTCCATAGGTGTTGATCACAAGGGCTCTTGTGGAAAGGAGATACAATCTCAGTCCCCCTTGTTCACAGAGGCAAGAAGCAGGACATTTTGTCATGCTGAAGAACAAGGCCGGAAGGTATTTTGTAGGTGTTTTACTGTCTGGAGGAGAGTAAAACAGAAACGTTGAGAAATATTTCCTGAGGGCCTAGCTCTGGGTATGTGTGTGACTTAAGTTCTTGCTTGCTAGCAGTGCAAATTCAACATATTTCACATGCTATTTATTCTCTCTTTCTTCTCTTCTTCCTTTGTCCATCCATCCTTCCATCTCTAGAGTGTTTCCTCCCCTGGCCTCATCTGCTATCCATGCATAAATCCCAGTGTAATCCAAGAAGCACCACAAAGTCCCTGTGGCCTAAATGTATTCTCCACTGGCTAACATGCCTTCTTTTCCTTTATGCACAAAATTCACCACTAAAGCCATCCTTTTGGATAATTCAACAGCCAGAAGCAAGAAGTTCCTATTCAGATCCATGCACGTGACATGGCAAAAAAGGCTCTGAGAGCCTTTGCCTGTTTTACTAATTAATCTTCGCCTATTTATAAGGATTCTTTTTTTTTCTGGTTTAGCCAAGAAAACATCATTATGGAATGAACTTGATTGAGAGGAGATGGCAAATAGGACAGGTAAGATTTAGTGGCATTGTAGGCAACTGGATGTCAATTAGAAGGTCCAGGCTTCCTGGAGTGGCTTCTCTTCCAGGAGTGTGCAATGATGTAGAAATAAATGCCATCCAAAGTGGAGGGAACTGCCCAAACTGTGCATACCTCACACATAACAAAACAAAACAAAACTCTGTCTCTTTCTCAGTTTTACCCACTGAGTTACCAAAAAACTCTCAGCTGTCAGATCAAATGGATACTCATTACAAATTGTCTGACAACCTTTGGGTGACTTTTTATGTTGATACGGTCCCTGCATGGCCCATGCTTGCCTTTGAGAGCGCCCTCCTCCCGGGGCCCGGTGCCACTTGTCTACAAGCTCCCTTGTGCCTCCGCAGATCCTGCTCAGGCGCCATTGGCTTCTCCCTCTCTGGACTTCATTCTGCCTTTGTTTGTCTCATTTTATACATTTCCTGGGGAGAAGTGATGAGTTTCTGAACAAGTGCAGAAGCAGTGGGGATGAAGAAGAGGAGAGAAAACGTGCAGATTACTTAGGATAGGGTTTCAGCTCACTCAGGCCAAACATGGGAGGAAGGAGCCCCTAAGCTCTCCTATCTCTCCAGCCAGCCCACCCCTCAGTCAGGCTCAATGAGAAGCCTGTCTTGGAATCCTTCAGCGCTCTCCAAATACCTCTGCCTGCCTCTGCCCTCTTCCTAGGATCACGTGGCTGTGATTATGCACTCTATGTTGGTCACAGTATGGGGGGCCCTGTAGTTCAGGCTTCAAGGTAGATCCTTCTTTGTTTGCATGACCTCACTGGATTAGGGTGATTTTCATCTTTTTTGGATGAACGGGATGAATAAGTCTAGAAATAGGAGTTATACAATGTTGGTATATGATCTATTGTCATATACAATAGATCAACAGGAACAAGAAACAGGACCAAAGGCCAAGACATGGGCTGAATATCAAAAGATGGAAAAGATCCCAAGAAGATAGGAGGCCACCTCTGAGGACTAGTGTGTCTAGAGAATGGATGAAGTCCTCTGAGGCAGGCTGTCCCTCTTTGAGAACAATGTCCCTAGATGCTGTGGTAGAGGAAAGGAGATGGCACTCAGAAGGGATAGGGAAGTTCTGCAGTGGTAAAAGATTGTTCAGCAACTTATTTATGCTTGATTTAGAAAGGAATCCTTGGAATTAGATGGAACTGATACAAAATATTGAGACCCATGAACTTAAGAGGCCCACGGGAGGAGAAAGTTTCCTTAGTGTTGACAACAGGCATGAATATGTTCGCTGAGAGGGACTTTGAGGGTTGAACTGCTTATGGTGTTCTTACTGGTGTATCAGAACAAAGTCGTTCAAGCCCATGGACCAGAAGATAAGGGAAGGAGAAAATTTCAGCTGCCTTGGTAACCCTAATCTCGCATGCACTGGCACAAAAATCACCAAGGTGTTTGGGGGAGGTATAGAGGATCCTCAGAAGAATGTCAAAGGCTTTTCCAATGGAAGAGAAGCAATTTGGATGAAGGGCCCAGTAAGGCCATTGCTTACAGATGTGCATTTTGTTTTTTTAATTTTGTTTTGTTTTCTTTGAGATGGAGTCTTGCTCTGTCGCCCAGGCTGGAGTGCAGTGGTATGATCTTGGCTCACTGCAACCTCCACCTCCCGGGTTCAAGAGGCTCTCCTGCCTCAGCCTCACTAGTAGCTAGGATTATAGGTGTGTGCCACCACAGCTGGCTAATTTTTGTATTATTAGTAATTTTTTTTTTAATAGAGACAGGGTTTCACCATGTTGGCCAGGCTAGCCTTGAACTCTTGACCTTGAGTGATCTGCCCGCCTCGGCCTCCCAAAGTACTGGGATTACAGGCATGAGCCACCACACCAGGCCCAAATGGGCATTTTGTTTAGTGCATAAAAACACCAGGATGAAGGGCACAACCTCCTACTTGCCAAGTTGCATGCCCTGCCTAAGACTTCACTCAGTCAGAGAAAGTGACTTTTCCCAGATAGTCTACTCAGGGGAGAAGTTTCTTCAAAATTTGCACTCAGGCTTTCCAAAAGATAGTGGTAGCCCAGGGATCCAGCCATCTCTTTCCAAAGCCCAGTCACACTTCTTCTTGCACTATAAACACTGTATCTAAGGCCACTCTTTAAATCTTTGAATTTATTTAGATAGACAAAATATTGTATGTTTCTTACATTACCATATTTTTCTTAAATAGTAAAATTTACTTATTTGGTAAGATATTGTTTGGTCCAAAAATTGCAACTAGTGATTAATAAAAAAGAAAAATCAGTATTTAGAAGCAAAAATAAGCTATTTAGCTTTTATGGATTTTAGTTTTATGTTATTGTTCTGGGAAGATATCTTTACCCTAACTCTCAAGAGTTGGTAACATGGCAGCAATGTAATTTCTAAAGGAAAGGACATCTGTTTAATGTCACTTCTGGGGGCTTGAATTTCCTTGATTACTGGCCATACAACAGTTCATCATGGGAAGTTATTTGCAAAATGTGTCCTAAGAAGCTGAATTCATTTATCCACTCACAGACTAAAATTATTGAAAATGGAACACTGGAATGTTGGAAAGCCACATGCCAGAAAGGTAGTATAAATCCGTGGTTACATAGGGTGCTCTGGGGCTAAACCTCTGAGTTGCCTTGTGAACATACTAGCTGAGTCAACTTGAGCAAGCTACCTGGCCTCCCTGTGCTTTAGTTTCTTGTTTGTGAAATGGAACTACCCCTTATATGGTTGCTACAAAAATTAGCTGAGAAAATAAATGTAAAGTGTTTAGGCTTGCATCTGACACATAGTAAATATACTAATAAAATTACATTAGCAACAGAACAACTAATATTGAGCTGACCTAAGACGTAATTGGCCAAGCCTCAAAGCACCCTATTCTGCCCTGACGCTGCTCCTAATGCTGAGCCTGCAACTCTTTCATAGTCACAATAATGGTCCTGAACACATGGAGAGGCAGAGAGTTAGGAAACCCCAGAGGGGGACTGTGATCTATTCCAGCTCTGACTCCCTGCCAGGATCTGCTGAAGCTGCACCTCCACCTCCCCCTACACCACATCTCAACCCCCAACCCTTATCCCTCTGCTCCCCTGGAGTGACACAATGTTAGATGTGGCTACTCAGGTTCAGCAGCTCTAGAGTGGAGCAGAAGAACTTGTCATCCCTCTCACACTTGTGCAGATGTCTTAAGGGAATTCCAGCAGCCGCATTTGAGCCCTTTCCCTGACCAGCCACAGTCACCACTGACCACTTTTCCTTCTGAATGTACATTTGAAAGTGATTCCAAATGCTACTCAACCTTTCATTCATTTAGCATTTCAACATTTTTATTTTACTTTTTTGTGTTGTTTATATTTTTCCCAAATACAACAAAGTATTTTAATATTAGGGGATCAGCAGCACAAATCTTAGGGTATCTGAAGAATTTTATCTTTTATTTTTTGCAAATAAAATGGTAGTCCATAATCCTAAGCCATCAGCACCACTACAATAGCTATAGAACATTTATGGGACATCTTAAGGAATCAGAGAAAGCTTTGGACATAGATGGGAAATGCCTGTATTTAAATAGACGTTTAACCCTAAAATTGGAGTCATTTCCTTTAGTATAAAGTAAGGGTGGACATGCCATTGTGAATACCAAATTTTTCTCACTAGTAATGAGTCCATCCCTTGAGTGCTGCTGTGTGTCAGGAGCTTAACAATGTATTAGACAGATCTTATTATACTCATTATCAGATGAGGAAACCGGCTTACAAAGGTCAAGCCACAGCTAGCATTTAATGGCATGAGGCTTTAAAAAGTGAACACTAACTTCTATAGAGTGCTCACTATGGAGCAAACTCAGTGGGGAGTACTTTTTGTAATTCCCACACAGCAAACTTATGAGGTTGGTACTATTATTATTAATTTTTGCAGATAAGGAAGTAGAGACATAGAGGGATCAAGTTGGAATTCTAAGCTTGTTTATCTCTCAACTCTTGCTTCTTCCACATGACTGTATACCTAAATGAAAAGGAAATTGACGTTTCCAAGATTAAACACTAGTTATTGAGAGAAGCCGGCATTCTAGGAAGCAGTAGGGAAGAAGAATTGATGATAGGGAAAAATAGAAAGAAGCCTTCTAAATTTATCTATTGTGAGCCACATTGAAGAATCTTTAACCTGAAGCAGAAGCAATTTTCTAACTAAGTACAGATGAGAGTCATTTAATATTTCAAAAAGACAACTGAATGGCAATAGCTCAGTTTTGGAGGAGCTAGTGGAATTGACTATGAACATTGACTGTTTCTGATTTCCACTAGGACAGAACAAATGCACAGGCCTTAGGTAGGTCACAGTGAAAGATACTTCAGTACACTAGTAGCAAGATTTTTTGATGTGAAGGTTGCTGTGGAATTGAAAAGTTACCAGAGAGATTGCATCTATATATCTAGAAACTTTAAAATACAGCTTTAAACCAGTATTGGATGGCTTGCATCTTATCCTGCCTCAACTCAGAGAGATGGAGTGCAGCCATTCAAGATCTCATCCAACCTCTTGATTATATGAAACATCCTGAATTCCCAATCAATTAGGAGAGGAGTATCTAGACTTTCCTTCAATGTGTGCATAACAACACTTGTTCTTTGTAGGCTTTGTTATCCTCTCCCCTTAAAAAGAGAGAGGTTGACTCTAGAAACAAAGAGAATAGCAAAGTCTATGTAATTTGGTCCCATTTCCTACTATCTTCTTGTAATGCCCCAGCAAAAATGCCTCTCTCAGGTAAAGACGTTTCAAATCTCTTCATCCTGTAGAACATCAAAACCCAAAACCCTTATCTAGGTGCAATGTCTCTGCTCACATTGCTCTCCCTTGCCAGGGATACTCTTTCTCTTAGGAAATCCACCCACCTACTGTGTCATGTTCTACTCAGTGTTCAAGGTCTCACTCTAATCATAGAGCCTTTAGTCATACTCTTCTCAGAATTTCTCTGATACTGTAAGTCTATATCACAGTTTATTGCCGAATTACATTGTTTGTGATTCTTTGGCATTATACAATATCCATCTTTCCAACCAGATTGTGAGTTCTTTAAGAAAGCTTACCCAATGCTCTTCTGAATCCCCCAAATTGCACAGTCAAAATGTAAGGATTTTGTGGTTGTTGTTTTTAGTCACAAATAGTTTTGAGAACTTATTTTCAGTCTTGAGTTTTCATGAGCTTAAAAATAAAAAAAAAGATAAAAATGCACAGGGGTTAGGTAGGGATTATTATGTCCTTGTAGAATATATTAGGAATTAGTCAAACTGCAAACTATGTTGGGCACAACATTATCTCATTGCAGGGGGAACACTATCTGATGCTTTTTACTGAAAGGATTTGGAATGCAGATGCCTTTGACATTTTCATGTAGGCATCCAGGAAAGATTCAGGAAATGAGGCTGCTCCTGTCCTCTGAAGCTCCAATTCTCTGGTCCCCTATGTCAAGATAAGAGTCCATTCTACTGGAATCAGTTTATCTGAAGTTTAAGTGTAGAAAGAATGTTGTATACTGAAAAAGAAGGAAGAGAAGAAAAACTAACTTGTGTGAATATGTATTTGCCAGGAGCTTTATATACATAATTTCATAGAATCTTACAACAATCTTGCATTGTAGAACCCTGAATGTCATGAAGATTAGATGATGTGCACAGTCAGTGAGTAGAAGAAGGAGTTGAAGCCCTTTTACTCTTGTTGATCCCTATGATAAAGGTTGAGCCAACTGATAAACATACTGAAAACAAAATGAAATATACACTCTCTGCAAAAGAAATCTGCACATTCTTCTGAAATCAAAGCATTGTTTTGTATACTTACAGAAGATTAGTAAATACGTTATATTGTCAGTCAGCACAGCCATAATAGACCCAGTATAAAATTCGATTTTTCTCAAAGAATTTATACTAGGCTAGACTGAACCCAGAGACATATTGAGGAAATAAAAAAATCACTTCTCTCCATTTGCAAAACAGTTTTGGGGAGTCAGGATGAGTCATGAGTTGTTCTAATTGGTTGGAAAATTAGAGAAGAGGTATACACTGGCTGTGACTAAAAGGAGAGGATAGATTTTTAACAAAGGAAGACCTGAAACACCATCTCTCAGAATGACTGATGTAGAGTGTGTTTCTGGGTGAAGCTGAGCCTTTCACTAGGATTATCAAGAAAACATCAAACTCGTATTTTCCCTCTAGCTAGCTTCACTCCTAGGCTTTGCTATTTCTGTTCACACTTTGTCCTGGGTGAAAAAAGGGAACAGAACATGATGGTCTTTGCCCACAAGAAAGGAAAATTGGCATAAATAAATTGGGCCTTAATAAATTGGCATTTGGAATATTGTAATAGGTTATAATACAGGTATATGCCAGGTAGAAACATGACATTGAATGGAGTTATCAGTTCTCACTTAGGGGAACTAAAGGTCAGGGAGTTTTACCTGAGAGAAAATACTAATCTGAAAGTCCAATTAAGAAAACATTCAATTTAAAGGGCATCAAAAGAATTAAAAAATAACCTTAGAAAAAAAATTTAACCAAAGTACTGCAAGGCTTATACACTGAAAACTACAAAACATTATTGAAAGAAATTAAAGAAGACCTAAATGAACGGAAAAACATACTGTGTTCATGGATTGGGTTGCTATTGTTAACATGGCAATACTATTTAAATTGATCTATAGAATGGCCAAGAGCAGTGGCTCATGCCTGTAATCCCTGCACTTTGGGAGGCTGAGGCAGGTGGATCACCTGAGGTCAGTCAGGAGTTTGAGACCAACCCAACCAACATGATGAAATCCCATCTCTATTAAAAATACAAAAAATTAGCTGGGCATGGTGGCGGGCACCTGTAATCCCAGCTACTTGGGAGGCTGAGGCAGGAGAATCGCTTGAACCCAGGAGGCAGAGGTTTCAGTGAGCTGAGATTGGGCCACTGCACTCCAGCCTAGGCAACAAGAGCAAAATTTTGTCTCAAAAACAGAACAATACAAAACAAAAACATAAACAAAAATGGAATAAGTGCAATCCCTATCAAATTTCCAACGGCAAGGGACACAAAATAGCAAAAACAATTTTGAAAATAAGTGCGAAGTTGGAAAACTCACACTTCCCAATTTAAAACTTGCTATCAATACAGCGTGCTACTGTCATACAGATAGAAATATAGACCAATGGAATAGAATTGAGAGTCCACACATAAACCACATGTTTATGGTCAATTGATTTTGACAAGGATGCTGAAACAATTTAATGAAGAGGAAGAAATAGTCTTTTTGACAAATAGCGCTGAGACCACTGAATATTCACATGCAAAAAAATAAATTAGCACTCCTTTCTCACCCTGTGTACAAAACTCAAAAGATCAAAGACTCATAAGAGCAAAAGCTATAAAACTCTTAGAAGATATATAAATGGAAATCTTTAAGACCTGGGATTAGCAAACGGTTTTTTAGATAAGACACCCAACACACAAGCAATTAAAAATATGTGTGTATAAAATATATTTCTTTATATTTATTTATTTTAGTATATTTATGTATAAAATTGACAAAGCCTAATTTTTATATATAAATTTTTATGTATAAAAATTGGGCTTCATCAAAATTAAAAAATTTTGTGTGTCAAAGGACACTGTCAAGAAAGTGAGAAGACAACTCATATAATGGGAAAAAGTATTTGCAAATTATACATCTCATAAAACTTAAATGGACATTTCTCCAAAGAATATATACTATACAAATGGCCAACAAGTACATGAAAGGTGATCAACATAATTAGTCATTAGGGAAACGCCAATCAAAATCATGATGCTACATCAGTTCATACCCACTAGGATAGCTATAATAATAATAATAATTATTATTATTATTATTATTTTTAAAAGGACAATAACAAGTGTTGGTGAGGATGTGGACAAATTGGAATATTCATACATTGCAGGTAGGACTGTAAAATGGTACAGCCTGTGTGAAAAACAGCTTGGCAGTTCCTCAAAAAGTTAAACATAATTACCATATGACCTGGCAATTCCACTCCTAAATATATACCCAAGAGAATTAAGAACAAGCAGCCAGGCGCGGTGGCTCACGCCTGTAATCCCAGCACTTTGGGAGGTGGAGGTGGGCGGATCACGAGCTCAGGAGATCGAGACCATCCTGGCTAACAGGGTGAAACCCCGTCTCTGCTAAAAATACAAAAAATTAGCTGGGCACGGTGGCGGGCGCCTGTAGTCCAGCTATTCAGGGAGTCAATATCACGCCACTGCACTCCAGCCCACACCACTGCACTCCAGCCTGGGAGACAGAGCAAGACTCCTTGTTAAAAACAACAACAGCAACAACAACAACAACAACAAAAAGCAAAAACAAAACAAGCATTCACAGAAAAACTTTCACACAAATGTTCACAGCAGCATTATTCACAATAGCCAAAAGTGAAAGTAACCTAAATGTCCATCAGCTAATGAAATCCATGCAATGGGATGTTATTTAATTATAAAAGGAGTGAAGTACTGACACATGCTACAACCTGAATAAAACTCGAAAACATTACACTAAATGAAAGAAGTCAGACAAAAAAGGACACATATTTTATGATTACATTTATATTAAATGTTCAAAATAGCCAAATTTATAGAGATAGAAAGTAGATTGGTGGTTGCCAGGGCATGGGAATAGTAGAGATGAAGTTTCACCATATTGGCTTGGCTGGTCTCGAACTCCTGACCTCAGGTGATCCACCCGCCTCAGACTGGGATTACAGGTATGAGCCACTGCACCCAGCCTCAAGGCAGTAAGATACTTTATTCTCTTGTTTAGAAGTTAGTTTTCTTCCCTCCTGTATTTTAATGCTTAGCTCAGAAGTGACTTATTTGTTCGATAAACAAAGGATGATTTTATGTAGTCTCTCTGCCTTGAATGCTCTTTCCTGACTCTCCCACGGCTTATGTCTTCTTATCTTTCAGGCCTAACAGTCTTTTTCTAGAGAAGCCTTCTCTGATAGCTAAGTATTAATAGATTCCCACTTATCACCTTTATTTTTCCGTCACTGCATTCTGTTAGTGTCCTGCATAGGCAATTATGGTTAATTGCTTCTTTGTTGGATTTTTGTCTCTAATCATAGACTGTAAGCTCGGAGGACAAAGAACATGATTGTGTTGTTCAATAATACATCCCTAGTGCTTAGGACAGTGCTCCATAAATATTATTTGAATGAATGACTAATTGAGAAGGCAGGAAGCTGTGACAGATATCTCAAGCCTTCTCAGGTTACAGGCAGGTTCAGAAGTGGCCTGAAATTGTCTTGTTTTGTAATCCTGTTGAGTCTAGTCCACGGTACTCCAGGCTTAGCTGGTTTAGGGCTTGGCTGTGGTTTAAATCTGTGTTTGCAAATTCATAGTACTTCATAGAAGGAGAAATTTGTCTCTGCCAAAACCAACACTAAATAAGTGCTGTGGTATGATGCTTAGCCTGATTAATCAAGTTTAGGCAGAGAGTGATGAAAAGAACATTTCTCCCAGACAGCAGAGCAGTGGGTTTTAAAGGTGGTTGAGTCAGAGGCTGATAGGGAGGGTTAAAGAATGAGAATGGAAGGAAAGATTGAGATATAAGTTACAGTTTGAATTCCGGTTGGTTGGCCTAAGACCCTCCTGTTTAGCACTATGTTCACTGTCTGAGAGAAACTGAGGCAAAGCGCCAACCCACACTTCTTAGCAAGAAGATGCTGAGACAGAGTTTGTGGTACAAGATATTTATAAGGAATTAATACCTATGAATGGAAGCAGGATTCCGCTATGGGAGAAACTGAACTGAAATGGAGGTTTGGCAAAGTCTTGGCCCACCCAGAGAGGAGCGCTGGAAAGAATACTGTCTTAGCCTATTTTCTGTGGCTATAACAGAAGAACACTGGCTGGGAAATTTATATAGAAGAGAAGTTTACTCAGCGCATGGTTCTGGAGAATAGGAAGCCCAAGAGCAAGGCACTAGCGCCTGGTGAGCCATCTCATGGCTAAAAGGCGGAAGCTAGAAGCGAACACTCACAATAGAGAGAGGTACTAAAGGCTGGACTCGCTTTATATCAACCCACTCCCAGGATAACAACATTGATCCATTCATGCAAGCTCTGCCCTAGTGACCTGATTATCTTGTATTAGGCTCCACCTCCAAACACTGTTGTATTGAGTTTAAGGCATTTACAAGGAATTAATACTTGTGAATGGAAGCAGGATTCAGCTGTGGGAGAAACTGAACCAAAATGGAGGCTCGGCAAAGCCTTGGCCTACCCAGAGGGGAGCTGTTTCCATCACATGAAACTTTGGGGGGATACCTTCAAATCATAGCAAGTATGTGCATCAGAGTTGCCACACATCCTGCAAAATGACTGGGCCTTTATGACCCCCCAGCCCTCATGCCCTCTATTCGGTAGCCATATGCACAAGATATTTGCTCATTGATTATGTGCTAATCGTGCAGGGAAACAACATCCATACTTGCTTCCTAATTTGGGCTCTGAAGGTTAAACTACTTGGGTAACTTTGCAAAAGCCACATGTCAGTGACTTAGATGGTCTCAGACTATTATTATCCTTGCTTCACTGATGAGGAGGTAGGGGTGGGTGGGTAAGTGATGAATGTCACTTAAGGACCTTATAGCTGGCAAATGGCAGAGACAAGCTTGGGGCAGATCTGTCTGGCTGGCTCTAAGCCCAGATATTTTAACTACATCACTCAGTCTCTCAGATTCTTAAAACAAGGAGGTTGGTTAGATATTTTTTACATTTTCTCCGATTTTTAATGTTGTGTGTGTTATTAGGGCATGTTTCAAGGACCTTAGGTTTATTGTCATGTATTTATTATAAAAGTAAACTTTGCTCAGTTCATCTACATAATGTGAATGCTGTGTATTTATAGAAGAGTTGAACTCATTATTGCCATTCTTGCTCAGAAGTCTGAGTAGCAAGATGCTGGCATTTTCTTTTGAATACCAAACATTTTAGCCATAGGGCAGTGTCTGACCTGCTAAAGTTATATACTTATTAATCTTTTTTCCTCCATAGGACATTTTTAATAAGTTATCAAACTTTTTCATGCATACCATTACAAAAGAGGCCTTTGTGTGGTGAATGATAAGCAGATGATTAAGTAAAGTTTTCCTTCACTGAAACAGCACTTTAAAAGGATGCTTAAAAAACAGTATTTAAAAGGATTTACTGTATTTCCTTTCTAAATGTTTGTATAAGAAAGGGTGGCATTTATTTCCACATTCAACAAACATTCTATTTCCACAACAGAATCATAAATGTCAATCAATGGAGCAACAAATATTCTCTCTTCAGTTTCTAGGGTAAGGCACATGACTAGTGAAATGAAAATGAAAGCATGGCAAATAAAGGCAGGTTTCACCTGGAGGGTTTACTTTGTGACTATGAAACTCCGGGCTTCTAAGGGATGGGACTTGAAAATTTTCTAATGCCTTCCAGTGGTTTCCAAGAGACATGAAGAATAAATTACCTACCTAGATCCCTCTCCTTCTCTCATCTTCCTCCTCATAAATCACACAAGTCCAGGAGAGTGTAAAGACATTTATATTTCTGTGCACTGAGCAAACCTTTCTTCCCGTAAACAGGAGTTTGTTAAGGAAGTATTCTCCTCTTAAGAAAATTGGAACAACACAAATTTTTACATTTTTGTAGCTTTCTAAGATTTTTCACAAGGTGGATCCCAAATTTTTAGGTTTCACAGACTGGTAAAATTATCAAAAAATGTCTGACTTTGTATTCTGCCAAATAATGGTATTTGAGAGAGAAAAAGTTATATGTAACATCACTATTATTTATGAAAAAAAAAAGGTCATGATCATGGTCAAGGGGGTCATTTTACATAAAAGGTCTTTTAAATAGCCCAAAATTGACTCGGAAAACTCTACTGTCCTAAATTTTCGCCTTCTGCAGAGTTGTAAAAACTTCCTCAAAAACTTTCATAATCACTCTCTAGAGTAGGCAAGGCATATATTGTTCTCATCTTGCCTGTTAAGAAATGTGTACTAAGAGGTACAAAGTAACTAGTTTAAAATCACAACTATGTTGCGGTGAACCTCAAATTTGAATGGGGCCATTGGACTCCTATCTTCCTCATTCTGCAGTACTGCCTCCTGGAATGCTATTTCAATTGTTTCCCCGTTTCTGATGCATGTTTAACCTTGATTTGTAGCTGTTCCCACATATTCTTTATTTCCCTGTGAGCTGACTTTAGAATGACGTCTGTATACTTATTTGTATTCTCCCAAACAAAATATTCATGGTAAAAGTATTAGAAAGCAATGTAGAATTTACTGAAAATTGTGTAGCAAAGATAAAGGATAGAGCTTATATCATAAACCTGCTGTCAAACCCTGCCAGACACTCATTTATTTAACAAATGTTGATGGAGTTCTCATTGTGCACGGGTGCTGTCCCAGGCCTCAGTGATGGAAGGACAGGGCTCCTGATAACATACAGCTTCTGTTTTGTTTAATTTTAGCGGAGGACAGCCATCTAGATAGCATTGGAGAAAAACTGTCAAGAAGAAAATTAAATGGTAACATTGTAAGAGTGGCTGGAAGCAAGGGGCTTTGTAGAAAATGGTTAGGGAGACCCTCCCTGGCAGGGATGTTGGATCTGGGCTCTGAGTCCTGAGAAGATGGGAGGAGGTGGGGCTTCATCAGAGAAATCAGAAAACAGGATGCTGACATTGCCAGGAGGGAGTGCATCCATGCATTTGAAGGCAAAGCAGGCCCAAGTGAGGAAGAGGGAGGGCAGGAGGAATGAGGATGGAGGGTGGAGCAGCATCCAGACCAAGAGGCCTTGTCAGTTATGGTGTCAGTTATGGTGCATTCATATTGTTTCAAGAGTAAAGGGAAACTGTAGATGAGAGAGGACCTTACCTAATTTAATGCTTTGTTTTAATCACCCTAGGGAGTAAGATAGGCAGCAGAGGAATCAGGTCATCATGGTGGACAATGATGGTGCCGTGGCCATTGGTGGTAGCACAGGAAGGAGGACAGCTTGATCTCTGATCTGGCCTCCGGAGGCTACAGGCCCCTCGCACTAGTGTGAGCTCAGGTTCTCATGTAGGTTCTCTTCCTCAGTCCATCAATCCTTATTGGAGAAGCAGATGCCAGGATGGGATTAGATATGCCAGAGATTTATTAGGGGAAAGTGTCTGTGGAGGATAAAGGGGAAGGGGGAGGAGGAAGTGGACAGGGCCTTCAGACTACAATGCAGGCGTGAGTCCTGAGGGGAATGGGAGGAAGACTGGGCAGGGGTCTCAGACTACAGGCAGTTCTGGACGTCTCAGCTGGGTTGATGGGGAGTTCAGGAGGAGTGAGTTCCATTGGAAGTGTCTTGCAAGTGGCAGGAATAGGCCTACACTGCTACCTTCACCATGCTCAGCCGGTGACAGGCAGCAGACAGGAAAAATATGACAAGTATGACCTCAGCACGAAAACTGCAGTGCATCCAAAGAAGCTGCAGCTGAGACTGTCAGCCATCTGCCCTTCCCAAGACAGATTCTCAATTATGCACCCAAAAGGGACTAAAAAGAAATAAAAACAAAATGCAATTTTGGATTATGTCACTTTTATTTCTAGTACATTTTGCATACAATAGCGACCTTTGCTGAGGAATGTTACAGTTTTTCACTCTTCTTTAAAATTGGTTTCCCTTTTATTACCTTAGGTCATTTCACTGATGAGAAATTGGAAGCACAGAGAGGATAGGGGAAATGCCCAAGACTCAAGATATGGTGGCAAAATTGGGAACAGAATTCTGCCTCCTAGCTTTCTATACAATTTCACTGCTAGTTTCAAGTATTCATCTGGAAAACATTATAAGAAAACATTTTGGACACAATTTTGGTGTATCCCAGTTCAGTAAAGATAAAGAGGAAATTCATATTCTACTTTCTAAGTGTGCGTATGAGAGAGAGAGAGAGAGACAGACAGACAGAGGGAGAAAGAGAATAACATTTAACAAAAAACATCATTATTGTCACACTCTATACTAACTAGTAGTCCTAAAAAGATGTTTGTTTTGTGACCCTTTGAGAGAAAATTGTCATGAAGAAAGATGATATTTGCAGTGTACTGTCACTCTTTATTGCTGCCCACAGAATTATGGATATTAATGTGAGTTCAAAGAGCCGAAAATGCAGCTCACTTCTGCCTCAAATGTTTACACCAAAATAAGGCATCATCACAGGGAATTAACCTTTCTTACTTAGAAGAGTCATATGTCTGTAAAAATTGCACACAACAAATAGCAACAATGCCAAGGACACTTGCTCGAATCCATGTGTTGCCATGGAAATAGATAACCAAAATGATGCCATGATTTCTTATCTCTAGTAACAATCTTTGCAGAAAGGAAACACAAACACAAAGCTACACAAAGAGAATGAGAATATTTGCTTATTAAACGGTGCTGGTTCATAGTAATACCCTATGGGAAACCTGTTGGCCTTATTATTTTATTGAGACCAGTTTATCTTTCCAGCTAATGAAAAATTGGCAAAGAGATACCTCTTTATTATTGATGACCACATTCATAAACAAGGGATGGGTGCAATGCTAAGAAGCCTCATGACACATAACATTACCTCCAGCCACCCATTCTTTGTTTTGAGAATTTTCATGCCCATTAAAAATATTATTTTTGTGGGGCATTATATTAGCAGTACTCATTTATTTTAGCACATTTAGAAGGAAGTCAAAAGGAGAAAGAAAAATATTCCTATCATTCAGTGGTAACCATTGTTATAATTCTGCTATAATTCCTTCTCAGCTACTTGGGAGGCTGAGGCAGAAGAACAGCTTGAACCCAGGAAGCAGAAGTTGCAGTGAGCCGAGATTGTGCCATTGTACTCCAGCCTGGGTGACAGAGCAAGACTCTGTCTCAAAAAAAAAAAAAAAAAGTTATTGAGGTACATTGAGTCTAATGTAATTTATGAAATGCAAGACATACAATCGATTTGAGGAGGGAAAATTATTTCTGTTCCTTGTATCATGAGGCATTCCGCTAAATGACACAAGTGGACAAGACTGCTTTGAGCCAGAAGGCAGCCAGCACTAAGCACTCCTTCTCCATCAACATAATGTATTGTAACCACTATTGTTCATGCTGCCCACATACTGTCTCCTTCTAGAGGACTTCACAAAGGATGGGCCAAGAAATGGCAACTGCTTGTATATTTCAAAATTCTCTTTTCTCCCTTGAGAAAAAGGCCTGTCCATTCCTGTTTTTCAGTCTAAAATGAACATACCCAATGGTTTGTTTTGTTTTCAATGTTTTCCTTTAATAAGTAGATGCTCTTGAGGGCACTTAAGGTTTCCTACTCTCTTTCCAGTCAATCAGACTGAAATATCTAGCGGTGCTTTAATCATGGGTCAGAGTTGTTGTACTTGTGGAGCCAACTCTGGCACTTACTTCTCATTGCTATTTTTAGCTGCAAGGATGTTTTAGTTTGCTGCCTGTACTTCTAGATGAAACCTCGATGTTAGAGAGAATCATGTGTCCATGGAAGAAGAATCAGAAGATCATATTTGGGACCAGGTTCAGTACTGTATGGACTGTACCCACACCATGCAAAGTTAGCTGAGAAATTCTAGCTCCTGTTTGTACTTCGCAACTAAGCTGAAATGATTTACTCTTTGTTGGACATGCTAGAAATTGTCCCATAAGGTTTATTTTTCACTCAGCATTCAGCCACCACTATATTACTAATTCTAAATCATGAGCTGAAGGTTTATTGGTCATTTCATATTTCTCATGTGAGTCATGATCAATAAATGTTGGAACGGAAATAACCTCTGTTCTTAAGAGTCCCATAAGTCCTTAACTTCTTAAGAAGTTAATTTCATTATGTAGTTGAATAGCACGTAAGAAACTGTAAATAGAATCTTAAGAAAATATACAAATTCTTAAACCCTCTGATATGTAAAAAGACTACATAAAGTTTTTAAATCTTGAGACAGAACATCCTTTGGACATCAGACCCATTGGCTAATAATTGAACCCAAACTTCTCCAATATTAGCATAACTCTCTTCATTATTTATTAGTCCCTGAGGAGTGCTTCAATTTGGGGCTGCTCACCAGCATTGAGGGACAGAAAGATCTTCAGCTATAGTGATCCTGGCCTCATGTCATTTATCAACCAAAATCCAGGGAAACAGAAGCTTTCACCAGTGACAGCTAACCATTTGGTGTATTTTCTACATGCATTCTGTCTTTCTTCCTTAGTGTCTGGAGCCAGATTTCATGTAAGACTGAAATTCTCCCAGAGGAGAGCATATTTCTCAAAAGCATTGGCAGCTAGTGGTGACCATGTCATTAAGCTCTGGCCAACGCCACAGAAACCTAAGTGTTTCATGGGCTTTGGGAAAGGCTGCTTAAAGAATGCTAACTCAGGTCAGGCACAGTGGCTCACACCTGTAATCCCAGCACTTTGGGAGGCTGAGGTGGGTGGATCACAAGGTCAGGAGTTCGAGAGCATCCTGGCCAACATGGTGAAATCTTGTCTCTACTAAAAATACAAAAATTAGCCAGGTGTGGTGGTGGACACCTATAATCCCAGCTACTTAGGAGGCTGAGGCAGAAGAATTGCTAGAACCCGGGAGGCAGAGGTTACAGTGAGCTGAGATTGCACCACTGCACTCCAGCCTGGGCAAAAGAGCGAGACTCTGTCTCAAAAGAAAAAAAAAAAAAAAAAAAAAGAATGCTAACTCTAACTCAGTCAGCAGGTATTCCTCTGCCCCCTTGCAGTTTCCCTTTCTTGTGGTCTTAAATGATCTATCATGATTGCAGCTTTAGCAGTCTTCTCGGAACAGGAAGTGACCTTCCAGAAGGATGCCAACAGTAAGATAGAAGGAGAGAGAGACCAAAGATGCAATGGTCCATATCAGCGGTGATGGCTGTGAAACTGCCACACCTGCTGATATGGTTTGGCTCTGTGTCCCCACCCAAATCTCATCTTGAATTGTAATCCTCATAATCCCCATGTGTGAAGGGAGAGATCAGGTGGGAGGTGGTTGGCTCATGGGAGCAGTTTCTTTCATACTCTTCTCATGATACTGAGTGAGTTCTTATAAAATCTGATGGTTTTGTAAGTATTTGACAGTTTCGCCTTCACACACACTCTCTCTCCTGCAGCCATATAAGCTGTGCCTGCTTCCCCTTCCACCATGATTGTAAGTTTCCTGAGGCCTCCTCAGCCATGCAGAACTGTGAGTCAATTAAACCTCTCTCCTTTATAAATTATCCAGTCTCGAGTATTTCTTTATAGCAGTGTGAGAATGGACTAATATACCTGCCCTTATATGAGACAGAAAGAAAACTCCAACTTGATTAAATTGCTAGGATTTTATGTTTTCTCACATGGGCAGCTGAACCTAGCTGAAGTGAAACAGCCATCAAAGGGTCAACCTCTGTGGTGTGTGAATTTCCTTTAATGAAAGACAAAACCTTTCTTCTACAAGACAAGAGACTTAAAATGCAGACACTTATAGGAGTCTCTTTTAAATCACTTCAAGTACAAAGGACGCTTAACCCCTTTCCTCAGGGCAAATTTTGAGGTGGAAGACTGGGAGCTTGAGGTATCTGTGGGGAGGTTGAAGGAGGGGTAGGAGAAAGAAGAAAGATTCAAAAGAGGAGAGTTAAGAACTGGCTTTGCTTTGCACTTTTTACAAAACAAGGGTACTAATTTACTAGAAATGTTAAGTTTATACTTAGATGGACTCAAACCACATATGGTGACTGAAATCACCTAATTTCTTTGAGGAAGGAGCTTTATTGAATGGCAACATGCTTTATAAACACTGTTTTTTCTTTTTCTTTGAAGAAAGAAGAGCATTTAAAATAATTGCAACGCAATCCCCCCAAAAGTTATGCCAATACATTTAAGCATTTGGGCTTAAAATTTTTCCTAAGTAGTAGCTCTCTTGTTCACTGTCCAAGATAGTAAAATGGAGAATTTTTTTTCTTTTTTTTTAATGCTGCTCAACTTACAATGGGGTTATGTCTTGATAAATATCATAAGTCAAAAATGTATTTAATACACCTAAAGTACCGAACATCCTAGCTTTACCTAGCATAACTTAATGGTGTTCAGAACTTACATTAGCCTACGGTTGGGCAAAATCATCTGGCACAGAGTACACTTTAGAGTACTGGTTATTTACCCTTGTGATATCATGGCTGACTCGGAGCTGCAACTCACTGCTGCTGCCCAGCACCACAAGAAAGAAGATCTTGAAGCATACTGCTAGCCCCAGAAAAGATCAAAATTCAAAATTTTAACTACAGTTTTGACTGAATGTGTATCACTTTTATACCATCCCAAAGCTAATAAATTGTAAGTCAATTGACACACACACACACACACACACACACACACACACACACACACACAAAAGAACCGGCTTTGCCTGCATCACCTTTTTACCATGAGACTGTCCTCCTATTCCTGATGACTAATTTTGGATTTGGGGCATATGATTGTTGCCCTAGAGGCTCTAGAGGACAAGGGAGGAGAGAATTGCAGGAATTTCAGTAGGACTGAACAACTGCCAGAGCCGGCCATCTGGTCATAAGAACAGCAGTAACAGATTGCAGTTCTCCTTACTGCCTGCCTGTCAAATTAATATGCATTGTCATTTAACATGCATTGTCTCTAATGTAATCTTCCTGGAAGCCCTGAAACATATGGGTATTGTCTTTATTTTGCAGAAGTGGAAACCGAAGCTCTGAGAGATTTAACATCTTGCCTAATGTCACATGGTTAGTGAGGTACAGAACCCAGTTCAAGTCAGGTAACCCGCTGTACTGGTTTGCCCAGGACTGAGGGGTTTCTTCAGATGCAGGACTTCCAGTGCTAAGACCAGGAGAATACCAGGCAAATCAGGATGACTATTCACCCTAGCCTGACTGCAAAGCTCTGTTACATTATCTTTAAGCCAAGAAGCACAGAACTCAGATAGATCTCCCAGGAGGGCAAAGGACTCTTAAGAATATCCTAAGATGCTCAACATTTACCTTCTGCCTGAAAATCTGTTCTCCTCTCTACAGGTGGGCCCTGGAGTTAGCCCTGTAGTACTGCGTGGGTGGAGCTAAAGTCTCTGCTCTGTCTTCCCATTCTAAGCCAAGCTCCTGCCGCTGGACCCCTCAGTTAACACACCTAGAAGATCCTTGTCCTGTGTGGGGAGCAGAGCCTTGTCCTGTGTGGGGAGGAGAGCCTTGTCCTATGTGGGGCAGACCTCTGGTTCCTGTCCAGCTATGCAAACGCTATTCCTTCCAGCTTAAGTAATCTCCAAATCCTCCTCCCTCTTTGAGACACCAGATAGAACTGCTTAAACAATTAGAATAACTTCTACATGCTCCTAGTAAAATCCTTTTTCCTAAGAGTGTTTTCTTTGTTTTTGTTTTTGTTTTTTTGTGAGACGGAGTCTCGCTCTGTCGCCCAGGCTGGAGTGCAGTGGCGCAATCTCTGCTCACTGCAAGCTCCGCCTCCCAGGTTCACGTCATTCTCCTGCCTCAGCCTCCCGAGCAGCGCCCGCCACCACGCCCGGCTAATTTTTTTGTATTTTTAGTAGAGACGGGGTTTCACCGTGTTAGCCAGGATGGTCTCCATCTCCTGACCTTGTGATCTGCCCTCCTCGGCCTCCCAAAGTGCTAGGATTACAGGCGTGAGCCATCGCGCCCGGCCTCCTAAGAGTTTTAAAAGCAGTATTATTGATGCCTGCATAAAGATTAAAAGGTACAAACTTCAGATGAATAATGTCCAAGCTCTGTCCCTTTCTTTTTTTTAGCTTGTCCTTTAGTAAATGATGACAATGGCATTTTGTAGGTGTTTTGCAATTTGAATATACCCAAATAATCGCCAGTTCTGTTGGGAGTTCCCAGACTGAGGTTTCTAGATAGCACTCTGGGGGATAAATGAACCCTACCTAAAGTTGTGTGCCCTGTTGTGTATGTGTGTGCTCTTTTATAGGGCAAGAGTCTGTAGCTTTTACTACATTCTCAGAGCAGTCAGTGATTTAGAGATACTTGAAAATCACTGGTGTAGAATTAACAAAAAATCAACTTGGGAATTTTTTTTTAATAAAAGGTGTCTTTGTCTTATAAAGTGATTCACAGTAGCAACCTGTGTTAGCCTGTGATTCAAGCCATGGCCTTGATGTGTCAACGGATTCAGACAGAGCCATAAGAAAGGTGTGGTCAAGGCAGCAATAGGGAAGTGCGGCTCAAAGCTCCAGGGCACTATGCCCTGCCCTGCCATGAGAGAACCAGAGGCTTCAGACTCAGAGAACTAAGAGTTCTGGGCTCCAAAACCCACTGCCAAAAACTTTTCTGATAATTTTGGCCAGTGGCAAAGATGCTTGGTTTCTTATTTCTGGTGTATATGTATATGTATATGTATGTGCATGTGTGTGTGTATATATATGTGTGTGTGTATGTGTGTATGTATGTATGTATGTATATATATAGCTTGGTGTCTAAGAGCCCACACATTGGACCCTGGACCTCAGTTTTAAGTTCATGCCCCAACTCCACATCCTGTAGCCACATGATTTTGGAGAAGTAGCTTGACCTGCTAAGCTGCTGTTTTCTTCCCTGTAACGTGAAGGTGGTACCAGTGCCTACCTCAGAGAATCTTGGTGAGGATGGAATGTGATGATACATACAAGTTAATTAGCAACACAGTCTGTGCTGCATCAATGTCCCAGGTACTAAAGTGGATGGTGGCCATACATGAGGCTGGAATTTCTGACTTCTAGAAACTTCCTGTCAGGAGGAACCTACTTGGTTGCTTTCTGTCTCTGATTCTTCAGTAGGACCTCACAGGCTGGAGAAGGGTTAAGGGAGGGGCTCCCTTAGGACACTGCCCTACAGAGCATCACTTCCATGCTTAGATGAACATCTTCTAGAGCTGTGGTTGAGGATTTAACATTTGGAGCCTAAGATGTAAACTATGATGGTTAATACTGAGTGTCCACTTGATTGGATTGAAGGATGCAAAGTATTGATCCTGGGTGTATCTGTGAGGGTGTTGCCAAAGAAGATTAACATTTGAGTCAGTGGGCTGGGAAAAACAGACCCACCCTTAATCTGGGTGAACACCATCTAATCAGCTGCCAGCATGACCAGAATATAAAACAGGTAGAAAAACGCTAAAAGACTAGACTGGCGTAGCCGCCTAGCCTACATCTTTCTCCTGTGCTGGATGCTTCTTGCCCTCAAACGTTGGACTCCCAGTTCTTCAGTTTGGGGACTTAGACTGGCTTCCTTGCTCCTCAGCTTGCAGACGGCCTATTATAGGACCTTGTGATCATATGAGTTAATACTCCTTAATAAACTCTAATATATATTTATCCTATTAGTTCTGGCTCTCAAGAGAACCCTAATACAAGAGCATTTACACTTGCCCTAGTAGGAGTCACTGAGTCTCAGTGGCGTGGACCTGTTCTCAGGCCCCCTCTTTCCCAGCAAATGCTTGAAGCAAGAACCATTAAATAATAGAACCGCTGATAATCTCCTGATTCCCTACTTACTACCACACTCCTCCACCTGACCCTTCTTAGTCTCCTTGGCCTGCTTGCCTGGGGCCTGGAGTGGTGGAGCAGGTTAAATTCTCCATCACTGTGAGTCTCAGCCATGAACAGCCCACACGATCCTTGTCTGTGTCATTCTCCCTGTTGCCATTGGTACATTAGCAAAGCAATCTGATAGACCGGACTATGTTAGCACACTCTGGGAGACAGCCCTGTGCAGCACCACAGACAGTGCTGACTGAGTCAATGGGAGAGATAGTTATGGCACAGTAAGGGGAGAGGAGGAAGAGAGACCTGCCCAGGGACTGCCAAATGCCATCCTGTACAGCTGCTCTTTGACTTACGATAGGATTATATTCTGATAAACTTACTGGATATAGAAAATATTGTAAATCAAAAATGCACTTAATACACCAAAGCTGCTGAACATCATAGTTTAGCCTAGTCTACCTTAAATATGCTCAAACAGTTACATTAGCCTACGGCTGGGCAAATCATCTAACACAAAGCCTGTTTTATAATAAAGGGCTGAATATCTCATGTAATTTACTGAATATTGTAGTGAAATTGAAAAACAGAATTGAATTGCTGTATGGGTACTCCAACTACAGCTTCTACTGAATGCATATCAGTTCTACACCATTGTAAAGTTCAAAAATCTTAAGTCAAACTATTGACAGTTGGGGGCTGCTTATACTTTAGCCTACTCAGAGCTCACTGAAGGCAATGCTGAGGCCTCCCCAATGCCCAAGTTATTGCTTTTAAGTAACTAAAAGGCAAGAGAATATAACGAACTCATTAGCCTTCTTAGTGACGGGTCCCTCACTTTACCAAGCTTAGGGTGGGAGCAGTAAGACATGATGGATTCCTTTTCATAATTCAAAAAGAAATATGTATATATATTCAGTTTTTAAAAAGAAACACAAAAGCACTGAGGAAGAGGGGTAATCTGGCACCCCTGGGGACAGGGTGGGCCTAGGCTTTGGATGAGGTGGATCCCCAGCATTATTGTTGGATTTCCCCAGAATCTGTGGACTCTGTTTCAGGTTTATCTGCCTGAATAGCTTCCTGTTCCCCACAGTGAATGATTCACTTCCTCTTCTAATCCCCTGCCAAACATTTCAAATCATGTCTCCTTTTCTTGGTTAAGTGCCTAAATTGAACTCACTATGATGAAAAAGCAACCCCTGAAAAACAGTTTTCATTCTCCTTTATAAGTCACCTGCCATAAGGTTTTTGGGAGAAGCTCTTGGGCATGTCCCAGCTGGACGCTTCTGCTGAAAATCCCTTCTCAACACTGAGGCGCTGTAGTGGGTAAGATTGCACACAGCAGCAGGCGTGAAAGGCCCTGATTCTGATTCACTTTCCCTCAATAACTTAACAAGTCAGGCATTTACCAACAGTTAACACTCTAGAGGGAAACGGAATCATTTGAGACAAAATGATGAGCCTCTGCTGCCATCTGGTGGAGTTCTCACCTTTAAGCATGTGAATTAAAGGGTTGCTCGCCAGGAAATACTGTAGAGTAGTGGTGGTTCTGAAAGGGAGGTCCTTGGACCGGCAGAATTGGTATTATCTGGTCACTTACTGCTGACGATATGTTGTTAGTTACTTTATACCTTAGATTCCTTCATTACAAAATAGACATAAGATATCTAACTCATAGGGCTGTGAGGATACCCAACCTCACAATGTAGATAAATGAACAACAATTTAAAAAACAGTTATAGGCATCCAGTATTAAATCTAACAAAAGATGTGCAATTATTTTTAAAAGTATAAAATTTCATTGAAAGACGTTTGGGAATACCTAAATATTTGCAGGCTCCACCCCAGACCTACAGGATTAAGATATACATTGTAATGGAAGTCCCAGGTTATTTGTATAGAGAATAAAGTTTGAGGTACTTAACATTTTCTCCAGGGAGATAGGTAGTTACTATTGTTGTTGTTTTTTTGTGCCTTTGAATACCCTTAAGTTTTTTCATTTAAAAATGCTGTTATTAAAGACAATCATCACAAGACAGAGTATGGATTGGAGGTTAAGAACACAGAATTTGGGGTCAGATAGAACTTGTTTTGCATCCTGTCCCCATCACTTACTATTGATAATGTGGTGAGTTACTTAATCTTTCTGTACCTTAGTTTCCTTAGCTAGAAAATGAACATGAAAATATCTAACTCATAGGGTTGTGAAGACTTAAACAGAAAATATAGATAGCATAAATAGTAGTATTACAAAATCTAAAGTACCTAGTATTAAATCTAACAAAGGATGTGCAAATATGAAAAAAGTATGAAATTTCATTGAAAGACATTTAAGAATACCTAAATGAAAGGAGAGATGAAACCATGTTCAAGGATAGGAAGAAAACTGTCAATCATCTTCAAATCCCATCTATTCTAATGCAATTCAAATTGTAACCTCAACTGGGTTTTTACTGCTGAACTTAACAAGCTTATTTCAAAATTTGAATGGAAGAAAAGAGCTAAGAATAGACAATTCTGAAAGAGAAGAAGATGGGGAGGGTCACTCTACCAGATATCAAGACTTACTATAAAACTATAGTAGTTCAGGCAGTGTGCTATTGGCACAGTGATGGATGACTTACCAGTGGAACAGAATGGAGAGTTCAGAAAGAAACCCATACATATCCGGAAATTTGATACATGAAGCAGTGGCATTACAAATCAATAGAAAATGCATGGGCTAACTGATAAGCATTAATTGGTTACCCATAGAGAAAAATTACATGTACTGTGTATTTACATATGTATATATGTGTGTATGTATGTATATATGTGCATATATATATTTAGACCTCTTGTTTATATCATACACAAAGATAAATTGTTACCAGGTTGATAACAGATCTAAACGTCTAAAGCAAAACTAAAAGAATTTTGAGGAAAATGCAGAAAAATTTTTGCATAATCTCAGAGTAAGGAAGAGCTTATTAACAAAATCCAGTAAACCAAAATTATAAAGTAAAACATTTTGATATATTTGATTAGATTAAAACTTATTTATTTCTTTAAACCTGTATTTTTAATATCTGAGGGGTACAAGTGCAGATTTCTCTGTTTTTGTTTTTTTTCAAATTTTAGATTCAGGGGGTATGTGTGCAGGTTTGTTATGTGGATATATTGCGAAATGCTGAGGTTTGGGCTTCTTTGAATCCATCACCCAAATAGTGAACATAGTACCCAGTAAGTAGTTTTTCAACTCTTGCTCTCTTCCCTCCCTCCCCATTTTGGGATCCCCAGTATTATTGTTCCCATCTTATGCCCACATGCATGCAATGTTTAGCTGTCACTTATAATTGAGAATATGTGGTATCTTACTTTCTGTTTCTGTGTTAATTCACTTGGGATAATGTCCTCCTGCTGCATCCATGTTGCTGCAAATGACATGATTTCACTCCTTTTTAAGGCTGAATGATATTCCATGGTGTCTAAGTATCTCATATTCTTTATCTAAGCCACCTTTAGTGGGCACCATGACTTTGCTATTGTGAATACTGCTGCCGTGAACATATAAGTACAGGTATAGTTTTAGTAGAACTATTTCTTTTCCTTTGGATAGATACATGGCAATGGAATTCCTGGGTCAAACTGTAGTGCTATTTTTAGTTCTTTGAGGAAACTCAACTGCTCTTCACAGTGGCTGAACAAATTTACATTTCCATCCACAGTGTATAGGTGTTCCCTTTTCTCCGCATCCTCACCAACATGTTATTTTTTGACTTTTTAATAATAGCTATGTGATTGGTGTGAGATGGTATCTCATGTGGTGTTGATTTGCATTTCCCTGATTATTAGTGTTGTCAAGCATTTTTCCATATGCTTGTTGGCTGCTTGCATGTCTTCTTGAGAAGTGTCTGTTCATATCGCATGCCCAATTTTTAATGGGTTTGTTCTTGTTGATTTAAGTTAATTATAGATCCTGAATATTAGTCCTTTGTCAGATGTATAGTTTGTAAATATCTTCTCCCATTTCATAGGCTGTCTCCTTACTCTGTTGATAGTTTCTTTTGCTGTGCAGAAAGTATTTGGTTTAATTAAGTTTCAATTTTTAATTTTATTACATTTGCTTTTGAGGTCTTAAGCATAAATTCTTTCCCTAGGCCAATGTCCAGAAGAGTTTTTTCCTAGGGTTTCTTGTACTATTTTAACAGTTTGAGGTCTTACATTTAAGCCTTTAATCCATCTTGAGTTAATTTTTGTATATGGTGAGAGGTAGGGGTTCAGTTTTATTCTTCTGCACATGGCTATTTTTCCCAGCACCATTTGTTGAACAGGGTGTCCTTTCTTTTTTTTTTTTTTTTTTTTTTTGAGACGGAGTCTTGCTCTGT